>NW_027435599.1:1073790-1256863 GCF_044706935.1 Curcuma longa | reverse complement strand
GATGTCTATCCTCCCAGTCTTCCGTCCAAGTAAACAGACACTTATTCGGTCGAAGACAAACAGTTATCAAAGTATTCAATAACAGAAAGACCAACTGGATCTGTGGGAAGATAAGGTAACTGTATTGTTTTTCAAGTTTCAGCTCATAGACAAGAGTTAGCAAATGACATTGTCAATGGGCCGTCTGCGGAGAGAATAACAAGACTGAGCAAAAAAAGTTCTAAAGGGGTAACAGTGAGACACCACTGGCGTCGATTCTGAGAATTCGATACTTCTGTTTCATGTCTACTGAAAGACTCCTGGTTGCTTTATCTGCATCCTTTGTGGGTTCTCAAGTAGAGGCTTTCTTCCCTTTGTGCGCCGAGACTGATTCGAGAAACTCTTGGACGATGCTGCCGTCTTTGAACTTTAGCGCCACTGTGATTAGGCCGCCTTTCCCTTCCCCGCGCTGTTAATGCAAGCAAAGGTGACTCCTTTCTTGTCCATGTTGGTGAGAGACATGTCTGGGTAAATGCTTGCATTTAAGATCAAGTCGAAAATTCCCCTTGGCTCTCATGACAAGCCTCGCCTTTTCGGCATCTGATACAGAGACATTCAGCTTAAGCTCTCCCTTCCCCTTTCCTTCCAGCCTCCATCCATGTACTCGTACATTATCGCATCAGCAGCGAAAACCGCTCTCTCATTTTCTTCGCCTGTTTCTAGAGGTACCTCTTGCATTGACAGTTTTACACTTTTAGAGGTATCTGGTGTGGTGCCAAGTGACGGAAAGGAAGATCCCCCGTTTGTAGACCCAGTAGAGAGACTAAATGTCGTTACTGGACGTGTTCCAAACGAGAATCCTTCCTTGGATATTGATCCAAATGCAAAAGAAGAGGTCGAGAATCCAGTTCCTGTAAGCCCTGAAACAGAAGAGCCGACGGCAAAAGAAGAAGTTGAGAATCCAGTTCCAGTGAGCCCTGAGAAGGCATTTTGGCTGCTTGATAATTGTTGGAATGAACTCAGAGGTGCAGCAGGCGCTGCTGGTTCTTTCAGATCATTTGTCGCAGCTTCTTTATCACTTTCTTCAACTACATTTTCAACTTTTCGTCCAGCATCCCCATCTGTTTCTTCAGCTTCCTTTCCATTTTCTTCCTGCTGATCTTCAATTCTTTCTTTTACAGATTCACTGTCAGTTTTCTCTCCGCCATTTTTGTCAGCTTTACTGGTTTCCTCAGGTCGAACTTCCTCTGCGACAGGAATATTCTTCTCCTTGCCGTCAGCAGTATCTGATAACGGTTCAGAAAATTTATCTGATTTCTCAGCATTCTTCTCTGTGCCCTCGATATTGTCAGAATTAACAGCAATTTCAGTTCCCTTAGCAACATTTCCAACAGCATTGTTCTCATCAGATTCACCTTGTTCTTCTTCTTGTGGTGTAGAGCCATCAGTTTTGGAAGAATCCATGGATTTCTTTGCTTCTACATTGGTGTCAGAAGAAGCAACTAGGCGGATTCCGGCAAAAGGGTTCGAAGAAGCAGCTGGTGCAGGCTGATTGCGACGGACCTTCACGATTCTTCTGGTAGCCATCACTTCCTCACTGGCCTTTTTAAATGTACCCATCTCCATGTCAGCAGCATCATCATCTTGATCAGGGTCGTCCTTGGTAAGCTGTCTCCCAGCATTCCTCTTCTTGGATGGAGGTAGGGCATCTTCTGCATCTCCCATTTTTCAAGTCTTAGCTTGAACAATTGACTGAACAGAAAACAAAAGTTTATATGACCAACTTTGAAGACAATCTGTTGGTACTAATTGGTAACAGAATTAGCCAATAACACTTGCTCAATTAGCTAAAAAATGCTTGTTCATTAGAGTCACAGATAATTCCTCATTTTCTTAACGAGAAACAGTTTCTTCAAAATATTTGATCATGTATGCCAAAAGGGTCTTGATAATCAGCAACATGTTGAAAAGGCCATCCTTTCTAAAGAATGCTCTTCAATCATGGTAGAAACAGAGCAACAATCACTATTACCAGGGCAAAACTATATAGATTCTCAATAACCTAATGAAATGTGGAAACCTACCAGTGCTCCGTGACAGTGGAAGCAGCCATACTCCGACCAAAACAACAAAGGTAAGCTTTAAAGGGGGAATTTTTATATCACAGTTCAAACGATGTGAGTGGAAGCAGTAGTTTTCTTATAGCATAATAAGATGCACTAACAAGTTTGTGTTTTTGTTGTTACTGACACTAAAGCTAATTTTCACATGATATAAATTTAAATCATAAATCAAAGGCATAATACACTCTTACACGGGTGTCTAGAACGAAATTATCTCTGCATTTTTACGTACTTCTTTCCTTATCTCATTCAAAAGCTCCATATAATAAGTCTTATTAAGAATGGTGAACAATGATTATTCCCTTGAAATTGTTAACATATTGTGATATTATATGAATTATTATTTAGGAGATATTCTTTTTTATTCTCAATAAATTGTTTCTGCTTAACTTTAAAATATTGTGAGAAATTTGTTAAGAACTAGTAATAACAACTTCATTTCAGATTCTTGCAGAATAAAATTCACCAACACGTTTTATCTTGATAATAACATAATAATGACTTGTAGTTTCTTCCCTTTCTCTATGAACTATTTATCTGGTTTGCAACTTTTGCCAGTATATGTGTTTGTTAAAGAGTATTTTGGATTCTAATTTTCTAATCAGTTGGATATGCATGATGTTTTGTTATCCAACACAAACTATAATTTTAATTCACAAGGATCATTCTTAACTGGTGAGTTTTGAGCACTAGAGTATTTGACTAGTGTGTCGAAGGTCGGTCTTCATAGAGTAAGTAGAGTTACAAGGTAAAGGATTTTACTTGCAAAAATTTAAAGCAATTTCAACTATGAAAGAGATGAAAAAAGATAAAAGAGGCAAACTGACAAAAGATAAGATCAGACAAAAAATGTGTGTCAACACAATTTGAGGTCGAGTTGTGTTATATAATGGACCAAGTTAAACAGTTTATATCAAATTATTTTTTATTTGACAAAAAAGTTATATTAACTCCGCCATGGCCGGTCCTAAGCCCAGTAAAAGAGGATTGTTGTGTTAGGTTGTCAGCCAGCCAAAAATATATGCAAATCTTATGTATGGATAAACCATATAGCCAACACCGTTTAGTGGGATAAAAGCTTAATTGTAGTTGTTGTTGACAAGAAAGTTATATTGATGAAAATTTATGACAACAAATAATGGGTGATTCAAATGTGCAATCTTGTGTGATCATCGTGTGCCCCTTAGTCTAAGAGGAAAATTTTATAAAAGTGTGCACCATTTGCTTCATGGATTGAAATTTTAGGCTATTAGGAAGCAATATGTAGAAAATAGATAAGAGTGCTAAGACAATGTGTGGAGTCAAAAAGAATTTAAAAACAAAATACTTATTTTAAGAGGAATTAGTTTTAGTTCCAATAATAATGAAATGAGAGAATAAGTTGAGATGGTATGAAAATGTTTGTATTTTTCTAGCTTTATGCTTGTGAAGTTTGACTGCATTCATTAACTTTAACTACTTAAATTAGGAGATGGTCCATTTTTCTCTTTTAACCGAAAATATTGATTGTAACCTCCTGATATTTTCTTTTGAAAGCATAAAAGTGTAGCGTATTTGATTTAAAAGAACTAAAACATAAATGACATAAAAAACACCATATCAACAAAAAATAGAAGAATAAAAGAATAAAGAAATCCAAAGAGGGCAGTCATATAATTGCAGGTGTCTATCCAACTCAAGATTGCTAGCCATTTGGAACGACAATATCTTCTTTTTATGTGAACACCAATGACCACCATATATGCTCATATGATACTAATGTGGATATCCTGTCTCGACCCACCAACAATATTATTGTGTGGTGGCCCTAAGCACATGTGCAGACATCATCACTATTTAGATAAGAACGATACTTTTTTGTGCTTGGATAGCGGAATTGCTCTTTGTATTTGGTTGTTAAGCACATATTAATTAGTGAATGACTTCATTTAAAGGTGATTTCAACCAAGATTCCGTAGAGAACTAGGCGGAGATAGTATTTTGTAATTGATTGATCAGGATAAAAGACAAACAAAGAGCTATTCAGAAGATTATAATATACTTGTTCTGTAGATATAAAACTCCTCAGTGTTTGGATTGAATTTAACAACAACTAGTACAAAATAAAAGGGGGGGGGGGGGGGGGGGGGGGGTGGGGGGGGGGGGGGGGGTGGGACACTACCTAAGTCCACATATTAGCGATTCAGAACACCAGATCGCTCAAATTCATCAACCCAAACAGTCATTCCTTGGCATCACAGACCAAAACCCTCAATCACAAGCATTAATCAGACAACAAACCAATCAAAGAAATTCCTTAGCGGCGAAATCAGTAAAACAAAAACAGGGAAGGGATTGAGCACCTCAAAGAGTCGTAGAGAGGTAGCAGTGAGACGGGGAAGATACCGTGAGCTCGATCGATCGCCGGACGCGCTGTCGATCGCGAGGGGAGTGCCCAAATCGCGGAAATGGAACGTGAAGTCTGCAGATGAATAGCAGTGACGGCGATGGCTGTATGGTAATTTTGTTTGTCTTCGTCGAATAGTTCTAATTCCAATGAGTCGGAGCTGGGATAAAGCTGAGTGACCTAACTAATCCTGACCGTTGATTTAAGAGAGAGTGTGTGGAAAGGATGAGAAAGAGGAGGAAATAATTAAGACTTTATTTGTTTTATAAAAATGGACAAATGTCAAATAAGGGCCTCTATGTTTAAGTTTTATTTTGTTGGGACCATTTATGTTGGCATAGAATCAAAAAGGAAGTTAAGGGGCCCTTATAAAAAAAATTAAAAAAGTATTTTATCATATTTTTAAGGATAAAAATACGTTTAACGAAGCTCCATCATTTTTTTAATCTTAAAAATAATCTTATTTTCAATTACTATAACGTGATAAAATATTAAATTTCATTTTAATTAAAATTATTATACATAAAATATTATTTATCAATTTAATCAAAATTATTTAAATTCTATTAAAATTATATTAACTTAATCAAAATCATTTTTAAATTTTTATAACAACTACTTAATAATTATTATAATATTATAATAATTAATACAATATTGTCATAGAGACCAAGATGTAAAAGAATCTAAATGGAAAATAGTATGAGATTTAATATTTAAATTTTAATTTAAAAATATAAATAATTTTGATTTAAATTATTCAGATATATTTAAATTAAATTTATATAAAAATATAATAAGTAATTAAATAAAAAATTATAGGACATGTTTTAATTCATTTTGATTATTTTAAATACGAATTAAATATTTTTCAAATCAACTTCAAAGATTCACGAACAGGCTTGCGATTCCTTTGCAACCGAGACAGATTGCTACTTTGCTCGTTACTCAATTGTCATTATGTAAATAGATTTATTTGACATTCCAATTATTTTTATTTACCAGAATTACCTAAATAATTATCCTTGCCGACGGAGGTGGCGACGATGAGCCGAATAAATAACGTCAATGTCACTAAATCACTCAACAAGAAATATTATTTATTTTATGCTCCCAACAAATATTTACCCTATCTAATTTGACATTCCCAAGGAAATAAAAATTAATTTAATTTCCATTTATTATATTTTAATTCCTCTCGTCCAATGAATCAAAACTTAATTTTAAAATTTTATTTTATAAATATTTACCAAACAAAATCCAAGGGCATGGTGTGGTGTCTATAAATACTCATCGTAGTCATCATAGTTTCTAGCAACATCCTTCATTTATCTCAATGGAGATAGCCGCCAAAGCTTCCTTGTTTGCGATCTCTCTATTTTTCCTCTTGAAGGGTAATAATCTCGTGCATGTTTTATTTTTTTTTTTGAAAATTTGTTAAAAGTGTTTTTAATAAGTTTTTTTGTTTGTTTATATTTCTTGTTTAGGGATCGAGAGTAGTTACGATGAAAGCAGTCGGAAAAAGATGTTCGTGTTTGGAGATTCCTATGCGGATACGGGAAACTTAGGGAGAGTATTGGGGCGGAATTATGCGCGTTCATGGTTTGAACCCTATGGCATGACCTTTCCTAAGAAGCCGACTGGTCGCTTCTCTAATGGTCGACTTCTGACCGACTATGTAGGTCCGTATTTTTTTTATCCTATTTTTCTTTATCAATATATTCAATAATGAGAGGTCTAGCTTTTGTTATGATCTAATTTCAATGAATATCTTACAAGTCAATTTTTGAATATATATAAATTATATTCTAAATTTATTCGATAAATAAAATATTTATCGGTGAAGTTAGGAAGTTTATATTAAAGGAGGATGAAAAAGATGTATGTTTACATTAGAATGGGGAGAAATGATATGTAGCATAAAAAAGTCCAACATGAAATTAATATGACACATTCAACTGCATGAATGTGTTTACTGTACATAGTGTGTCATGTTGATTTTATGTTGGACTTTTTTATGCTATGTATCATTGCTCTTTATATTCCTATACCTCTTAGCATTAAAAATCAAGGAGAGAGAGGACTGTATTAAGAAAAAAAGTTGTCTATCTTTAAGATTAGTCAGTAAAATTTAAGCTTCTAAATTATAAAGAAAACTCTCAAACTTATCTATAAAGAGAGGGCTCCATGATGCCACATGTTTAATATGAACTCTCAAACTTATCTATAAACTTTAAATATATTGCTACAATAGACGATTTATTGTATACATTCAATTCAAATCTAATCGAGTTAAGACAAAATAAGGATAAATAAATAAATACCAATTATGAAGGGTGCTTTTTGGTAAAATATGAGGAATTTTCCATTTTAACCCATATACTTTACTCATTTTATGAGAATGCAATTATGCCCCTTATATTTAAAAAATAACATTTCTCCACTATGGCAGCTTCTTTCATGCGCACCAAGTCCCCAATCCCTTACAAGATCAGGAGATATGGCCCAACCCTACTCCCTTATGGTATGAACTTTGCGGTCGCCGGCAGTGGCATCTTCGATACCGGCAACCACCAGAGCAACCTTAGTGCTCAGATCGATCATTTTCAATCCCAGATCGATGCAGGTGTCTACTCAGATGCTAGCATTCGTTGCTCCGCCGCACTAGTAGTCATCTCGGGCAATGACTATGCACACTTGGCTGAACAAGATCCCAACTTTTCGTTGGTGAGTATCAAATACTTCGATATCAAAATACTTCGATATCAAAATACTTTAAAGGGATAGAGCTCTTTGTATCTTTTAACATGTCTTTCTATGATCACGGCTAACCAAGTTCTCGTTGTGACGATAGCATATTCGCGAATTCATGCAAAAATTGTTTGCGCAATTGAAAGTAGATTTACTTCGACTACAAGAAATAGGGGTCCCCAAGGTAATGGTTACGAACTTGCATCCAATTGAGTGCACACCATTGTACACAAGAGCTAGCAACTACACCCTTTGCCCTCAAAACATCTCCCACGCCGTCTTCGAGCACAACCAATCGATGAACAAACTCATGTTGGACTTGCGGAGAACCAACAACTCGAATACCGAATTCCTAAATCTCAATGTCAATAAAGCCTTCTCTAACATAATCCACCAAGGTACATGTTATTATATAATGTTATTGTTCGTTGCAATGCTATCGCAAGTATCTTATTTTTTTCCTTGTTCATTGTTAGTGAAAGGATCAACCAAGAAGAAGTATCCTTTGTTGCCTTGTTGTGAGGGTAGCTCAGAAAAGACCGAGTGTGGATACTTGGACGATAAGGGAAACAAGATGTACTCAGTGTGCCAACGACCGGATGAGCACTTCTATTGGGACTCGGTGCACCCGACACAAGCTGGTTGGGCCGCTGCCTTTGAGTACCTCAAGCCAACCATCAAAAAGTTCCTTTGATGAATGAACTCCATCAAGTTGTGAACATAATGCTCTTTCTTAAAGAAGAAGAAGAAGAACAACTCGTTCTAGTGATGGATTGTGATGGATTGTGGGTTTGAATGAAATCATGAATAATAATGTGGTAAAATTAACTAGAATCATATTTATCGCAATTTATTCAACAGGTTTAGCTACTACTTCATCTCCTGAATCTTACAATAACACATCATTATAGTTTAAAAATACGTTTTTCGAGATCTATCGGTTTGACTACTTCAATCGGTTGAACCGCCAAACCCCTAAACATGGTCAGTAGTGTTTATGCTGCCCTGCTAATGAAGTGGTTAGTTTGTTGGGTCAAAGATGTAGTGGTTTGCTAGCACTTGGTGTAGCTGATGCAAGGGCTGTGTATATTTTGTGGAAAGGGTTGGCCATAAACAATACAATGAACAGACAACAATATCGACATTGTCAAAGAAAACATAGGAAATGTGTCTCAAGTGACAACAATGACAATAGAAATCTATCGAAGTTGAGCATAGATGGCAAGTAGCTAACAAACCGAATGACATATGTGACTAATAAGATACACACCACCGACGATCCCTACTAACGAGATTGAAATTAACATCAGAGGCATTATGCAAAATGGAGTATGAGTTTACGGCGAAATGAGATGGCTTTGAAATGAGATGTTGACATTGTGTTCTTTGTTTGGCTTTCCTTTGGGAAGTCTTACTTGCTCCAACTCAAAGTCCAACCACCAAGAAGACAAGGATCCCCTACCCCACAACATCATATCCTTTGTAACTCATCTACTCCTATTTCGAGTCTCCAACCACCGCGGGAAGTCTCAACCACTTGTAAGCAAATCCTTTTAAAGGCCACCATGATGTGCTTCTCTTCCTCCAATTCTAAGCATGGCTTCCTCTTCCTCGGTTTCGTGGATGGCCGCGGAGAAGGTTTCGTGGTACTCTACCCTCATCTTGATGCTCCTCCTCATTCTGAATTGTTGTGAGCCTGAGGAACAGCTGCCAAACGATACATCGGTTAGAAGGAGTCAGTTGATGAATGGCCAACCTTGCGATGAGATCTATGTGGTCAGGGAAGGAGAGACACTTCAAACAATAAGTGAAAGGTGCAATGATCCATTCATACTAGAGGAGAATCCTCACATTCTGGACTTCGATGATGTGTACCCGGGTCTCGTCATCAAGATCACTTCTTTTGGAGGAAACTAATTTGAACTATGTATCTTTATGAGCTCCCATCACACTTACTGGGTTGTGTTTGGTATATACAAAAGAATGTTGTGGAATTCAATAACTTCTTGTTTGAGATCATGCAATGCTAATGGTGATTTGCAAAGACATGAGAAGTTTATCTCGATATTTTCGTCTCAATTTGCAAAGGTACGAGAAGTTTTTCATAAGAAAACTTAAGAATAGGTCCACAAGTTGCCTAATTCTGACATAAAGACAGGAACAACTTTCTCACCATCAAATCTTCGAAGCGAATGAGAGACCTTCCTTTGCCAGTTGCTCGAGGTCTGGAACTGCAGGTTGAAGCCTTGCCAACTCGGCAATGGCCTTAGTCTCTTCTGGAGATCCACCTTCCAAGAAAGCCCCCAGTAACTTCCCCTCCTTGATCCAGTAAGACCCGAACTTTGGTTTTGATGATGCAGGGTCATTGTCGCCAAATATGACAGTTTCTCCCACATTGTCTCCATAGAATTGCCATGATAGATCGAACGAGCGGGAGTAGAAGTAAGGGAGATAATCGTATTCGTCAATTACTTTACCTTCCTCACTTGCCTTGATTGCCTGCTCGATAACAAAAGGAGTGACATAAACAAGTTGAAAGCTTAAAGAAAAGAAAAGAAAAGAAAAAGTTATTTGGTGCAATGTTAGTTTCTACCTTCACAGCCTGCTCTGCTGATTTCCTGGCATGATCAACATGCTCCACTCTTCGCGTTTCGTTGTATAGTTTTAAAGGGAAAGTAGCTACGTCGCCTACAGCATACACCCCAGCAACACTTGTTTGAAAGAAAGCATCAGTCTGCATCACAAAGAACAAACAATACCTTAGATATGACGATGCAAGTGCAAAAGATTCAATGAGAAGATCTGGAGTGTGTACTGGTAAAGCCTAAAAGATGTCTGGAGGTCGAAAGAAAATTTAAACTTAGACTGTAAATAAGGCATTGGGAGAAGCATGTTCTTGAATCATTAACTGGAAAGTGAAAAAAAAAATCATTAACCTTAATTCCTCCCTTCTCTTCTTCAACTTGGCCTTTGAACAGTTTTGTTAGAGGCCGTCCACCAACACCAACTATTACAATATCCGCATCAAGCACTCTTCCATCCTTCAACTTGACTGATGTTACCTGTAAATAACAAAGAGTATCATCTAATGCCTGAAAAAACAAAACGCATACTGCACTAAAGAATAAAAACATACATCCCCGTTGGTGTCAGAATCAAATCCGACGACTAGTGTGCCCTTGTCTATTTTGACTCCCTTGTTTGCGTAATAACCTTCGTAGAAAGCAGCAATATCTGGAGTAAATAGCCTCGGCACTGCATGAAGGAAGAGAGATTAAGGATCCTGTGACACGGTAATTGACAAGTTTCTCAGGATAAGAAAAGATCAAATATATGTTGCTCAGGTAGAATTAACCAAAGATAATCCTTTTGGACCTTGTACTTCTGCGTCTATGATGTTAACTTTGATTTTGTGAAAGAGAGATAGGGAGAAGTTCAAGGATATAGGCAATGAACATACTGCACCAGGGTTCAGGATACACCATAGTGACATCGAAGTTGTTAATCTTCATAACGGCACTAAGTTCAAGCCCAATGTATCCACCTCCAACAATGACAGCCTTCCCGTTCTTCTTTGCTTGGATGGCTGCCACAAGCTTGTCAGCATCATCAATTTCCCTCAGATACAATATATTGTTAGCATCAGCTCCAGGAGTACCAAAATCAGAGAGATTTATGACCTACAAATGCAATGTTAGAAAATTAACATATCTTTTAGAGCAGCTACTTGGTCTCGGAAAATGATCCAAATACTAAAAAGAGAAACTTCATCCAACTTACAGTAGATCCAGTGGCTATAATCAAAATGTCGAATGTGAAGGTTGCACCAGCTGCACTGGTCAAAGTCTTGGAAGCAAGGTCTGCTTTTACAATTTCAGTGCTGAGGATCAGCTCTATTCCTGCATCCAGAAACAAATTGGCTGAATGCCAGAACCATGATATTCCATCGAATTTGTTTCATTTCTATTACAATCGTGAACAAAATCCATTAGACAAGCACAAATGACAGAACCAATGGCTGCTGTGGAAGACAAAAGAACAGATGTTTCAGTAGAAGCAAGTAATTGTCTTTGAGTAGCATCTTTTTTAACCTTCCAGAGTATTTCTTTGTTTGAGTTCAAACATAAGCAACAGCTATTTTGTTTTTGTTTTTGTTTTTGAGTTAGAAACACTAATATACAAAAATAGCTATAGCATCTTACCCACTAAAACCCACACCTATATGTTTCACAATGATATAAAAGCACACAAATGCTGACATGCATACTGACCCTTTTCCAAGTACCATTCCGGAAGTAGTCTCTCTCCTCCACTTCCAACGCAAACATGAAAACCTGGGAGCCTTGCAGCACCTGTGGAATTCATGTTTAATTGACAATGAGGGGGGAAAAATAACTAAGCATGAAAAAGGCATCATTATGGAAACAACCAATCGACCTTGTGATCATCAGTAATAATCAGTCTAAAACAAGATAACGTTAACACTGAATAACAAGAGAAATGAAGAATCCATCTCCTACGTTAAATAAGCATGGCTTCAGTACAATGCAGAGGGATGCCAATTCTTTAACTGATAAACATTAATGTGAGACAATTGATGAAGAAACCATCTCCACATATCCCAGTAGTTTAATTCATTCGGTTTTGATTTAGGAGATTGATACAATTGATGTAAACACACAAAATTATTCCTGAGATTAAGCACATTGCACTTCTCTTCCATGATTAGTGTGCAGTGCATACATACGGCATGAGTGTTGTGACTATTATCATGTTTTACAGGTATTTAAATTGCATGGGTCATTTTGGTAGAGTAAGCAAGAAGTTCTGAGAAAGGTAATGTGTCTCATATATTGCATATGTTTTCATGCAATTACTTTGCTAAAAAGGATGTCTGGGTTGTAAATCTTAGACAATTGTTATTATATTAATTGAAGTCATGTTCAAAATCCTATTTCTGTAAAAGTATTAGTGCCATAATACTAAATGATCCAACAATACCTGTCCATAATTTACCCAAATCCTGTCAAATTTGCTGTCAGAAAATTTAGTGTTTTAACTACAACTTCACCAGAAAGAATAATTTCAGTATATTTAGAAGATATGTATATATTAACTATAACAACTTCATACAAACGGGGTTGGTTGGTTCTTATTTAAGTGATCAAAATGGGAGGTTGATTGTAAAAGGACTCCTATTATGTACTCAGATCTATCAACTAAATATTTCATTATCCTCAACTCTAATGATTGTGCATGACCTACCCTGAGGGAAGAGATACGCCTTACTAAGTGCTGGGCGTTCATAAGGAGCCACCTGCAAGATGACATTAGGCACATTAAATTTGGAAAATCGTTGAATAAAATGACAAAAATTAGGATCATTGAAGATTCATTAGTATTCATTTCATACTGGATATTATATATAAAAAATGTTCCCTAAGTGAAAATATTGATGAAGTACAGAGATTTAAGAACTTCAAGAATATTGTCGGGTACTTTTCTAATTTTGGAAAATATTTATCAACAAAGGAGAATCAAGATTCAATTAAAATCACTTGGTTTTGTCTCTGACTCTATGGAAGTTCACAATTCCACATAGATGAACAACCAAAACAATTCAAAATTAGAAAAATTAATCAAGCCAGACTTACTATTTAGATAAGATAAATTTAAAGCACTCAGCAGCACATGAACAGAAATAGTTAAGGCTGCTGCTTACTTTGCTAAAATATTGATGCAAAGTGGATAACTCAAACAGATGGTGAGACATTTGGAAAGGCATATAGGAAATGAGAAACTTACGAGGTAACAATCATGCATACAGAGTGGAAATGAAGCTGACACTCAGTTCTAGCATAGCAAACAACATAACAAGCTCTATTCATTGTTGTGCATTATCCATTGAGTTCCTAGATCTTCATCAGCAAACAAACAATATAACCAGCTCTATTCAAAGACTGCATAACCACAACCAACACAATATGAACTCTACTTGGAATTTGTTTTTATTTGTTTCTATGGTATCCTTCTTCAGCAATTCAATGAACTCATAAAATTTGAAAACATCTGTTTCTTTACAATCCAAACAAAGAAACCGTGAACCTTCCATATGAGGAATGCCCATTTACAACTAGAATTCGAAATCAACTATGCAGCTCAACACAAGTCTGCAGCCTCTCTAGATCATTGTTGGAGATTAGCTTTTGGATCCAAACATCAGACCTGGACAACTTCAAAGTTTGAATGGGCTAAACATGGTTCATTTGGACAACTGAGAGTTTGCATTTCTATATCAGTTCAATCCCAAGAATTATGGTGGCTTTATCATGCAATGTGCGAAGCAAAAAACGTATAAAGCATGCCTAAGTACAAAAATCCTCTCTGCCCATGATGATAATGGCTGAAGAGGTGATTCTTTTGTGACAAGCACACAGACAGCCATGTTCAGCATAAAAGATCTCAAAATTAACGATCAAACACTTGGCCCTGTTGCCGAACTTGTTTTCATCACTCACTTGGCACCTTTATTATTTTTTAACTGTATCATCATCGTAATTTTGATGCCTTTAGACCTGTTTTCTACCTAAAATTCAAAAGGGCAAAGTCTGGCCACTAGACATTTCACAACTTAATCCACTTCTCGCATTTCTATCATTTTTACCATCTTGGCTCCATGTGTTTGTTTAACTCACACATTTGGATGATTATTCAGGTGCAAAAGAATATTCAAGCCATCAAATTCATATATCCTAATCTCAATTTGATTCGAAGATTGCAGAGCTTCGCAACATCAACCACTAGGAACTGAAACAAGTGGATATTGATTTTTGAAGACAGCAACAACTAGATTGACCAATAAAACTTCCTTGTCCTCAATCATGTGAAACTTAGCCATTAATCAAGCAATAGGAATCACAAAAAAGTATTATGAGAAAGCAGAACAGAATCATACCGCCTCCTTTGAGATGATTGCTAATTCTCCTGGATTGAGGCTATGCTTTGCAAATTCTCTAGCAGCGTATCCCTGAAAAATAGAACAATACATCAGGGGAAAATACCAAAGATTTCAAATATCCTTGACTGTCTTCTCTCTTAAAAGAATTCCATCTTTTATGTCCATACAGAGGCCATAATCAGTGTCCTTAAAGTAACCAGTGATCACAATTTTTTGTTACAAGATCCTGTTTGGAGAATAGTTTATAAGAAAAGGAAAGAAAAAAAACTATTTCGACAAGAAGGAGAAGGCAAAGGGAATGTTTGAAATAGAAAAAAAATGAATATTTGACCAAAAAAACAAAAAGAAGGAAAACGATGTTTTATGGTGAAGACCCTTTTGTACGCTTCTGTTCCCCAAATATGTTCTCCACCCAAACAAACTCATATCTGCTCTATTATCTACTTCCAGTCTCTTCAGTTTTATTTCGAAAACAAAAGGGGAAAAACGAATCTAAATCCAACTCTTTTCTTTATGCGATGATTGGGCAAACAAGCAGAAGAAGAACAGCAAGTGTCAAGGTGACGATTCTGAAAAATTTTCTTCCACCAAAATAAAACATGAATCAAGGAATCAAGAACATGATCCTCACCGCAGCAACGCCGCCGCCGAGGATGACGTACTTGAAGTGCTTCTCCGCCATGCTCGATGTCTCCTATCGAAATCAGCAAAACACTCGCAACAGAAGTAGTCTCCCGACTTCCCTCAGCTCTCTCTCCGCCCGAGCGATCGGAGAGTCGAAGTCGCCGGATCTGACGAGACCATGGCCATCGGCTAGTCGGCTTGGTATATAAAGCAGCAGCGCCGGATTGGGCAGATGAACCCCAACGTCAGCAATTGCGTCAGCCGGTTGTCGGGATGGAAATCAAACCGGCCAGACCGGGTTGAATCCTTAAACCGCAAACCGGAACCGCAGAGAAAACCAATCAGAATGTAAAATGAAAAATCCTAATTAAAATAAATGGACATGAATAAAATAACAACAAATTTATTTATTTATACAGAAAATTATTGTTCACAAGACTGTAGAAAATAGTGTGGCACCTTTCGCATTCACATAATTCCCATTAATTAATTATATGCATGCCAAACGAATATCCTCTAGATTCTATTGGAAGAATCTTTAAAAATAGGATGAGAATTACTACGTGTTAAATATTAGATCAAATATAAGTTTAAAAAATAATTAAATATTGGGTAATTTAGGTAGCACAAAATATAATCTAAAATCTATCTGTGGATCATTTTTTACTGATTAAATAGTCTAACAAACCAACAACAATTTATTATACTATTTATCTTTAATCAGGCAAATTCAAACATCTAGATTATAAAAAGAAAAAACAAAAATTTTCTTTCAAAGGTGTAATAGAATAGTAAGACATTCAAAAGAACGATTGAATATTCTTTAATAAAAAAATAAAATCCACCATATCAATGGTCTTACACGATCAATTTCACAATCATCTGTGAAAAGAATAAATCGAAAAACTATAATTGATCACGACAAAGGACATTATCTCATCTTTATTGAGATTCGATCCTTATCCACTTCGACAACTCTGTTCCATTATAATAAACTCAATTATACCCTTGAATGGCCGCTTGGCGACAACAATCAAATACTCTCTTTAGGCTGCAGATTGACTTTGGGGTGAGATCAGGATCAAACTCAAATCTAACCAGAGTGTACATAAATTATATTCATAATTTATCAGATAGACAAGAGAGAAAGTAGTCTACCTATTATAAAAATAAATAAATAAACTGAAGCTTGTCAGCAGGTATTTTTCATTTTCTTAAATTCAAAGGAGCAAGATCAAGGAGCAAGAATGAGTTCTTCCTTTTCAAGGAAAAACAATCAAAATCAAACTTTTATCCCACCAAGTGTCGTGGTTCGGTCTGCCTCCAGGTCAACTTCTGCCTGAACCAGACAGATACTGCACGACTCCATTCGACTCTTTCATAATTTCCCTCTCTTAGCTTTAGCTGCCATTGCAGTATGTCGTTTCACAAGCATCGATAAGGTATTGAACATGGCGATCCTCTCTCGGTATTCTTTTAACAAGTTCTTTAGCAGCGGCGAATTCCTTCGATGCAAGAAGCGCTTGGTACATTCTGCATGGAAAATTGACCAGCAGCATGTAAGAATACTAACAAACTAAAGCAGAAGCCATTCGTCCTTAACTACTTCGACCGCGGAAATCTTTTCTCCTATAATTAAGGGCGCATAAAGCCACACGACAAAAATAATCATCGAGAAATTTAAATTCCTGATAGAATATATTGAAAAATAATCCTGGATATAAAAAGAACAACCAGAATGAGAGACCCAAAGCTTTCAATTCCTGTATTATCAAAAGAAAAGCAGAGAGGACAGGAGCAGCTTGCGGCATCGAATGAGAAATCACAACTACTAGGAATTGTCTGCGACCGACTGGCTCTTCTTATAGGAGAGTCAGCAGGTTATGAAATGATTTTTTCTTTCTCATCCCCACCTTAGCCTGCTTTTCATGGAGGTCGGATTCAGGCAGGCAGCCAAATCTAAAATAAATTATATATGATTCTATAGATATATATTGTAAACTAAATTGGGTGAGCAAGCAAAGCAATATGACGCATAAATATTCTAATACCATATTCACCTCAATCAGGTATATTTTTACCCACCCCCACCTCATTTGCACTACAGGGCGGATGATCACCACAATGGTATTGTTCAAGTGCCAGCCAATGTCATGACGATGTGTTGATACATTGTGTCCATGGCAATAGTTAGTAGGAAGAAGATGAGTGAAATTGAGAAGAAAGGTGGAATCGAGAAGAAGGTTGCTTGCCTAATATTGCCTTAGAAATCTCGTGATCCACATCAACTCGTCTACAAGAGACCTTGTGTCTTGACATCCCTTCCTGAATTAGAGGAACACATTCAGGATAGGGAAAGCAATGGGTTCATATGAGGTGGAGGAAGTTTCACATGAGTGTCTAGGTTTCAACCTTGTGCTAATTGGCTTGCATAATTATATGTTTCGCCCATGTCAACCGTTACTGAATATGTCAGAGCATATATATATTAAAGCTTAACACTGCAGGGAATATACCTGTGACAAAACTTGGAAAATTATATTTGTTATAACAAGCGAAACCATACCTTATAAAAGTCAAAGCATTGTAAGCAAGGCCAGCAATTTCATATTCTGACCAAACAAGCCAAGCCATTTGTGAATTTTCTGCTTTCACACAGGCACTGAGTAGAAAATCAAGACACGTTCGCGAAGGATGAAGCCCAAGTTCTTTAACAGCTTGTAGTAGTTCAAACCCACTCTTCAAATTAGTAGGTGTTTTGAATATTTGGTTAAACATCTGCAATAGTAGAAAACCAGTTGATAGAATTGCTAATTAGAACTGGAAAGCATTACTGTGTAAATAAAAAAAAAAATCCAGTAGTTGGGCAAGTTCATATCATTTTAACCATTTTTACTATCATTTATTGTCCATTAGAGTTTTATCTAATTGTTCCAGCTAATAATAATTTTGTTTCGGCGAATAAGTCTACATGTTCATCTTAACATTCTCATATAACACATTATATTAAATTATTCAATGAGACCAATCATTTTACAAGTAATCAAGGAATGATGCATGCAAAGTCAATGATGTTCATCAGAAAGGAAAGGATTCAATAATCTGATGCCAAATTGGTATTCGATCAACTCCAGTCAATGATGTTTACAAATAACTGATGAGAAATGCAACAATTATAACTTTAATTTATTACGATGCAGTGGGTAAGATGAAATAACACAAGAAAACATAGAAGAGGAATAACTTATCTAAAGAAAACTTTTTGGAAAATTAGCACACACGTGTCAACGGGTTGTGACTGTGCTGAGCGCACGGGTCGGTGACGGCTTGTGAGAAGTGGTATCAAGCTCGACCAAATCTGAATTGACCGAGGTTTGCCCCCAGCTAGAGTCAAACAGGGCCCAAATTTTTTAAAAAATTTAAAACTATTTTTATAAATTACTAAAAATAGATTAAAATTGACATTTTTATTAAATATTATTTAAAAATTAATATTAATATTTTAATAAAAAACAATGGACCAAACTCATTCATAGCCCGTGCTGAACCTGATCGAGTGTTGGGCTCAATTTGGGCCAATCGACTATGGACCATAATCCTTGCACCTGACACAAACCCACTTCTAGTGCCAATCCCATTAAAGCCAGGCCCATTTGCATTTGAGATGTGTCAAACACTGCACAAACCATGTCAAGCCGGGCCACAAGCGGCCTGACCCAGTTAACACATTAGCAATACTAGATTAAGTTAACTTTTTTGGTTAATTTAAGTTGTCCAATATTTTTTTTCAAAGTAAGAAGAGGCCAAAGGAACAGATAATTTTTTATCTAGTTTCTGTTTATTATTTCCAAAGGCTACATGTAAAGTTAGGAATTTCCCAACAGACACATTTAGCTTCATGAATTCATAAAGGGTGCACCTTCTCTATTTTTTTTCATATTCGAGTTGAGATGAAATGAAATGGACAAAATTCATTGTGCCCTTATAGATTTCATGCTTGAGTTGAATCAATTAAAGTAGGTGTTGCATGAGGTAGAGGGAGGCCAAAATAGAGCCAAATGAAAGGATATGATCCAAATAGCTAATCCCAAATAGTTGGAACAAACAAGGCTTGATAGTAACAATAATGATGAAGACTGACCGGAGGGATGATAAGATTCGCACTTGACACATCTTTCTCTTTCAGCTTCTTTAGTAACTCAAGCGCGGTACTAGTTAAGACGACAGAGGCATCAGATAGATAGCAATATATTTTGTACAAGAAATACAGAGTCAGCTCAGAATACCTGGTAAGATTATATTGAATGCAGTACAGAAGTACTCTACTGCATCCATCAAACCAACTGTTTGAATCCTTCAACTCCTCTAGCAGTTGAAGTAATCTATCCAATTCTCCGTCTGTTTGAAGATGTTCCTTGATTTCAAGGATAAGACATTAATCAATGATGTCTAACAATTATCCACTATGTATAACCTTACATGATAACTAAACAAAACTTTGTAGAACAACCAACTTAAAGAGTACTTACAATAAGGCATATAGCAGCTTTAGGTTCTATGTTAGCTCCAGATCGCTTGATTTCAGCATAAATACCGAGTGCATCGTGTATTTGTCCATTCGATGCGAGGGCTGACATAAGCACACCTTTAATTTCATTAAGGTAATTCACTGGTACTTCTTTATTCAAAATAATCTGCATAAAAAAAACAATGTCAAGAAAATCTTAGTATTTGAGGAAATGTCAGCTCAGTGTCTTCTGACATCTCCTTGTCTATATAAGTGATATCAGATTTTCCCAGTCTATCTCCTAATATTAACTCTTTATCGTAAGAGTAAATACTAGAATCCTAACCTATGCTTTTTCATCTATAACCTTTCATATTTTATCACTTCAGATTAATATCTATTATGAATCCAAAAGGTTCACAACAATTATGATATATTAATGGGTATCCTCTGTAGAACTGCTGTCAATAAGTTGCACTTTATCCTGAGACTGCAATAGTTAGCCCCTAAAAAGTATATCACAAATGTGATAATTAATCCAACAAAATATAGAATATAAGACATAAAAGGAGCAAAAACTGCCTCAATCGTGACAAGGGAAGTGTATGCACAAAAAAAGATTACCTGTTTTGCCATCTCAAAGTTTCCAAATTTTGCATATGCATTCACAAGAGCCATATAAATATACTTAGTAAATTCAACTTCAGAATGGTGCATTTGCTCACAGTACTGCATGAATTAATAGGTTCATTTATCAATGGCGAAGAATGAATTTGTGAACCATGGATCTAAAATAAGGTATTATAGGCAATAAACAACAATTGAATCATGAAATTTATAAACTCATTATCTACGGATCACACTAACCTTGACAATATCTTCTTCACATTCACAATTAGCTATCAAATAGCTGTAAGTCTCAGAATCAGGTTTCAGATTTGCATGCTCCATTTGTTTCAAAACCATTAGCGCTCGATGATTGTTTTTCTGCAATACAGAAAACAAAAAAGGAAATAAAAAACCCACCCAAGATACAAAAGAAAAGAGATCTAGGCACAAGGAAACAAAATCATATTCAGAGGCAGCTACTTTCATTCTGAATTCCATGTTTAGACAAGTTAGGCCAAATGAAAGTAGCTGAGAATAG
This sequence comes from Curcuma longa, assembly GCF_044706935.1. NCBI lineage: Eukaryota > Viridiplantae > Streptophyta > Magnoliopsida > Zingiberales > Zingiberaceae > Curcuma > Curcuma longa. The sequence continues at coordinate 1,236,388 of NW_027435599.1, read as the reverse complement.
ATCTTAGATGTCATTTAGGATTAGCAATGATTTGCTAAACATAAAATATTTGTTATAAGCAACGATTGAAATCTCGAGCCGTATCGCGCGATACCGACAAAAAATTTCGTTCCACCAACGGACCAGCACCGGCACAGCCGTTCCAACCGGGATATCGTCCGGAGGCGTGACGCGGGCCGCGCGCTCCCTCGGCCGTGCGTGGCCAGTCGTGGTCTGTTTCTTTTTTTGACTTGACTTAGGTTTTAATAATCAACTCTTAGCTATAATTAGGGATAATTTAAATAGGCTTAATTAAACCCTCTTAAAATTATCCTATTATTTTTTAAAAAATATTTTATTTTTTATTTTTTATTTTTAAATATTTAGATTAAATTTTTTATTTTAGTTAATATATTTTATATTTTAAAAATACCGAAACTATATCGGCACGGTACGATACGGTACCGAAATTGTATCATTCTGGTCCGAGACCGAAACCTCGGCATGACTCGATATTTTAAACCTTGGTTATAAGCATCAAAATTTAGATTATATTGATCATGTAATTTGCCAGACTATGGAGAGAACCTTTATACATATCACGGTTGCATATCAATGATTATTTTAACAACCGATTAAATAGTTATTAACGGTGTATAAGCAATTTATCATCTTTTGATTTTGGTCACATCTATTACAACCCTCAAAGTTTAGGTTGTTCTTCATAATCGACCAATATAAAAAAAAATGTACAAAAGTTTGCTAGATGAAAACAACATTTTAGACCTGAAAACTAAAATTCTTTGGCAGTGTCAATGTTGAGAATAAATCATCACAGGTGAACACTTTAAGATTTTGGATGGATGGCCTACCAACTAATTTTAAGACAATATGAAATCAAGAAGACCTAATGTTCAAATCTCGCTTCTGTTGGTGAATAAGAGAATAGAGTGCCAAATTAAACCAATTCATGAGCTGTCTTGAGCCACTCTAATTAGCTAACCACACATGAGGTAGAGAATATAGTAGTCTAGGTTAAGATAGTTCTTCCAAATGGCATAAACTTTTGAGTAAGATGTGATATAATTAAAATTAACAGCCAAAAATTTCATTATATTAGGTTCTTCATTTTTCAATGGTCTGAAGAAAGAAATTGCTATAAAAATGATTCATTCAGTGGTTTTGAGAAACTCGTTTCATTTTACAAAACCAAATGAAAGAAACATAGAAATAAACTAACTACTAAACTTACCTCCCTAAAATACCCTGCCATAATAGCATTATACATGGCTGTCGTAGGCATTTCATTCATCTCCTGCACATCTGTTATTACATTGTATGCACCTTCAAACTGCTAGCCAGAAAATACTTAATTAAACATCAAAACTTAACTTCATTAATATTGAGAAAATCGAAATTATTGTAAAAAAAAAAAAACACTATTATGTTGTATAATTTTCCACTATCTCTATTATTCTAGCCAAAACTCTCTTATAAGTGTGAAAAGTATTTCTTTTCATTAAGTTCCCAGAACTATGACTAGTTCAGTGAAACAGTTCCAAACAACATAGCATGAAAGATGGAACAAAATAGTAAGTCATTCTTGCTACCCTTCGCTTAGCTATTTTTCCTAAGTCGATTTCTCTATTTAACAGGCGACAAGAGTTCACTCATGTTGGACTAACAACATTTGAGACCAATGGAAACTATTTACACATCTTCATAGCACAAAATGAACAAAGAAATTGTACCGAATAAGTATATCATATAACAAAGAAATTACAAACCATGGACTTGATGATCAGGAATATCAGTAAAAACTATACCAACATACATCTTTCATCTTCAGATATAGGCATATTATCCTTTTCAAGGTGTCTTCTGTTGGTTTCAAATTATGCTGCCGCATCACCAGATAGATTGGATGAACCTAAATTAACAAATATTTCAATTTCAATAAAAAATGCAATGAGAACAAGGGGAAATAACTTTTGAAATGGATAAAAAATGCAATGAGAACAAGGGGAAATAACTTTTGAAATGGATAAAAAATGCAATGAGAACAAGGGGAAATAACTTTTGAAATGGATGAGGCAAGTTCAAAATATTCCAACATCAGACTGGTTAACACAAGTTATGAAACAAATTATCTCATTCCCAATCTTTTGATGTACAAACTTGTATCATTAATAATCCCCAATTTTTAGATCTTATAGTGTATGTACATAAGGACAAGGAAATAAAGTGTCCCATCTACTGTTTAACTAAATTATAGATGCAAATTACAAGATTCTGTAGCCCAATTAACATAGTACCAGAATAAGTTAATGGGGCATTTAAAAAATTAAGGTTATTTACCTGGTAGTCCCTTTTATATGTATTATATTCCTTATTGTAACTTTACAATTTAAACACCTATAATGTGTGGTTTTTACAATTAGAACCCTAATGTGTTGGGTTTGTGATTTTTTTTCTATTTTCATTATCATAAACGAACTTGAAAATTGATAGAAAAAAAAGCATTTGGCATCCACCTCTTGCCATTATTGTATAATAGAATTTAATTCTGACATAAACGATGCTCAATTTTCCCTCAATAAAAAAAATTACAAAAAATGGGGAAAATCAGAAGAAGAAAAAACAGAAAATAATAGACTGTTCTCAAACCAAACAAACCACAGAACCATGTGAAATAAAGATTTCAAGCTCCTAATCAACAGCATAGTCTACTAGTAACCTTTTTTTTTTAAGGGAAGTAGTTAAAGCCAGTAGGGACTATCAGCAAAAATGAAGCAGAAGATTAATGTTTTACTTCTCAGCCTGGTTAAATGTTTCAATGCTTGTGTTTCTGCATAACCATAATGGGCAGAGAACCTTGGTTATCTTGTTTTAATCCACATACAAAATGGTAGTTGAAGAGAGAAGCATACCATCTCAAGTTGGCCACCATGCTCACAAGAGTGCAATATTGGACTAAGAACTTCAATTGGCACACACAGACCGGATTTATACATTTGATCCACTATATCAAGGGCAGAGCAAACCTGCAAGTAAGCATAGAACATTTCATTCATGCAATAAGAAACCAACAAAATAACAAAAGCTAACGGTGGAAAAGCAAGCTATCAAGTGAAACTAAAGAAACCATGAAAGTTTTAGCACAGTCTATAGAAAATCAGTGTAATATTATAACTGATATGTTATTCTCATGTACCAATACGAATCCAGCTTGAACTTAATACCATAATAGGTATTGCAAGGTGCAACCAACCGGTCTAAGCGGACCCAATCCCACGTTGAATAGGTTATTTCCCTAGTAATATCCAGATCTTTATATTGTTTTTAATTGTGCTTGGCGTTTATAGTCTCCCTACCACTAATAGCTTCAATTATAAACAATTCAATTTGTTTAACTATAGAACCTATCGCTGGTCAGTGAACATGACCATACCACCTTTACGCTATTTTCTCTTTTTATATCTAATGGAATTCCACCTAAATACTCTTGAATAGTATTTTTATTTTATTTTCTTACAAGTCTGCACATCTAGTTGGGTGATGTCGTCTTGCAATTGTGTCAAACATCACATTTAGATACTGACACTCTGACTAGGCACTCTATATCCCTATTGATCACATGTAAGTTTATAAAAGAAATTTGACCCATGAATTCTAATTGCTTGTACCACAGTTATATTTTTTTTTCTTTTAAATTAGAGTGCACAAGGCGATCGCACAGGCCTTGAAAAGCTGCTCTTCATTTGCAGCAAGCCTAATTTGCAGTAGTTTTAACCAATTTATTTTAGTTATCCCCTCTTTTGGTTATTATTAAATAAGAATATCTTAAATTTCTAAAATTTCTCTCCACAGATCAAGTTCAGAGTGAATTTATTCTAATTTAACTCATATCAATTAACAGAATATTGCCAGCAAAGAACAAACAATGAGGAAATTTATCTTGACCACCATAATTATCATTAAAATTTCAAAATCTAGTTCTTCTAAATATATTAAAGTTAATCGATCTTGATTAGTTAAGCATTCCTTAAGTAAAGACTGTAACTTCTACACAGAACTTGATTCCCTACTTGTAACGAAAAAGATACATATATCCATGATTATTATCACTCTCAAAAGAACTCAAATGTTCAGCTAATAAGCATTATCAATCATGAACATATTAGAACTGAAGGTTCAAATGGTAAATGGAAACCATAGAAATTCTAGTTAATATAATTAAAAATGATAAATTTGCATATTATTAGTGATACAATCTCGCATGCAAGAATTTGATAGAGAAATAATATTCAATTTGGGTCTAATGTGGCTTGATGATGATAATTACAATCAAATTCATAAGTAACAAAATCCAAAATTGTATTATGTTTGATTCTCTTTCCAAATCCTTTATGCAAATTTGTGTCCCTTGTATCTTCTCCTTACATGTCCATTTAAATCTTCTCCAAGGTTTTGGTCATAGGTATACAACAACAATCAAGCCTTATCTCACTAGGTGGGGTCGGCATTTTAGTCATAGGTATATCAAGAATAATTTCTCAATATTCTCTTTTAATTTGGTCATTGAATCCAACATCAGGAGCATAAATACATAGAATATTAATGAATTCTGAGCAATGACTTAAGCTTATACACATCAGGGGCATAAGTTAACCAATTAACAGGCTTCAACATTACTAATCTGTGAACATGCACCTAAGCTTATACAAATTAATGATCTAGAATTTAATTGGATTTAATTATTTTGAATTGATTTTTTCATTTATGTGGTGGTTGAATTTAATCAGAATAGCATCACAGTGTTAGCACCAGATGGAAGGAGGCCATTGACTGAGAGAAAGTTCAAATTTTCTGTTCACAACCTTAGTAAAAGAGTTCAAAAGAATATTTTCTCTTCCAATTTTCACCATCTACAATCTCTTTTATTTTATGCATTCCACAACTATGTTTTTCTTTTTTAAAAAATACCAAGATATTACATAGAATCTCACCATTGTTGTCTTCCTTGTATTCATCATTAAAAACTAATCTTTACAATAATAATTCAATCATGAATATCAGAACAGTGTGACAGAAGATGAGGCAAAAATAACCTTATTTGAGCTGCAACAGAATGATATGAGCTTCTCATATGATGCAATGGAGGCCACAATTCCAAGTTTCTGGTGTGTGTTAATGAACTTCGATATAACATCTTCCACCTTAAATGTTGACATCTTTCCATAAGGTCAAATTACAGACTATGAAAAGATGATAGGTGTAGTCTAAACTTCACGAGTAACAGGCATAATGTTGTAGGAACCAATTTCAGAAACAAGAAAGCTAAAGAATCAAATAAGAACATTCACGTAATGCGCATTACATTTAGTTATGTAGATTACACTCAAACTAAACAAAGTACATTATGTATTGTACTCAGTAAAAACTTCAATTGAATTCTAGAAAAGTATAATTCATACAGAATCTTTATGTACTAGACCATATGTTGTTCTAATTTATTTACTAGTTAAAACTAGTGCAATGAAGATGAAAATACTAAGATGAATATGACGAGTTATTAGAAAGAATAAAATCCAAAATACTAATATTCAAGAGCATCAATAAATAAAATGAAAGAAAATAGGCTAAGATGGTAATGGGCATAAATTCAAAGACAACCAAAAGGATTTTATAGTTAAAATAGTGGAATCTATTAGACTGAAGGTTCTAAGGAGTAGAGAGAGATCGAAGAGAACATTACGCATAGTAATAAAATACAATTTAAGTAATTTGAATATTAATAATGATATTGTTTTGCATAGAGCTCAATGGAAGATAAAATTCATGTAGACAGTTGATCTCAAGTAGTTGGGATAACCACAGCTTGTATAATGATGATGATGATGATGATGCACTCATATTGAGTCCCATCACCAATCCCTGACATCTATGGTTCTCCACTGTCATTTGGACTCCTAAGTTTCTTCTAAGGAGTGCAAGGAACAATGATCTACAGAAAAGAGCTTCTTTTTAGAAGAAAAGTAGAAGGTGAAAAAAAAACCTATAGAACCTCTGCCAATTATATAAATTATTTTTTAATCAATCGCACCAGCAGAAGGCATGGAGAAGTAACAGCAAAGAGAGGGGAAGTCAGGCATGAAGGGAAGAGGATCAGTTCAACATTTAGGATTGCACATTCGCACTGGTTGATATGGCACCAGTCTCTAATCAAGTAGACTCATTTGTTAAAATTTATTTATAGCACAATTTCTAACAACTGACTATGTACTAGAAAGATAAATTTGAGAGAGTAATATCTGTCTAAGGTTATGTAACTTTCATGTCTTTTATTAAGCATGGAATAAGCACAATTTCTAATCACTGACTATGTCTTATAAACATAAATTACAGGAAGTATATTTGTCTAAGGATATGTAACTTTTAAATGTTCATGTCTTTTATATTAAGCATTGATTCAACACAATTACTTTGTAAACTACGCTTAGCAATAAGGTTGTAAACAATGTTTAGCTACTCTTCATTTTCTCAACTCAGGAACTTATCGTTCAATAACTTGAGACCAATTTTGATCAGTAGACTTGATCTTTAACTTATCAATTTTGAGACAAAGCAGCAAGCATGATTCTTGGATGGCAATAACGCGGGACATAGTGAATTTTTCAATTGTCATCCCCGCTCCAATATAAGAAGCAAGTTGGATTAGGATAGGGCAGTGCGGAGGAAGAAAAATACTTTTTTGAGATCTTATATACTTGGGGCAAGTTCGATCGGGCTCAAAGCAGGTTTATTCAAGGCAAATTCGGTGTGGATTTTAGGAGAAGGGCAAGGCGAGCAGGGTGGAGTAAATAAAAAACCCATACTTGCTCCACCCCACATAGCTAACTCAATTGGGTCGAGGCAAGGCGGGTCTTGATGGGGACTAAACAAATTATCCTCCCTACTTCAGACAAGGACATGCAACATGATCTCTAGAAACAGTAAAATTACCATTGTTCATCATGAGAAGATTCTCACCACTAAGTAAGGTAAAGAAGTTACATATTCACAAATGAAGGATGAAATATCCTCCTTCCATAGTCCTGCAGTAACAAAACATATAAAAAAATGTAGAACCATGAGAAAATTGATAACAAAATAGTTTTAGAGTCCAAAAGAGATTGACATCAAGTAATTACAGTTCAAAAAAAGCACTAATTACAGGTTCAATAACAAGTGGTAGATAATCAAATAGCATCAAGCAAGATGTAATCTAAACTTCATCAACATAATAAAGAAAAAGAAACAAGTGGAAAGAACAACTATAGTAAACATTGGATAAAAATTAAGTTCCTAAAGTCTGAAAATTTGTGTATATGTCATGGCATCATCTCTAACAAGGCTTAAAGTAAGGTATCTGACAAAAATCATATGTTTCAGTAATGTAACATGCTGACAACCAACATGCATTGAAGTGTGCCAAGATAAAGTCAGATGGATTTTTCTTCATTGATCTCCTTACACTTGGCTATTTTACTTCTAAAAATAAAGATTATTACAATTAAATAATGAAGTAAACAAGTTAAACATCTAAAGTAATGATATATCTTACTAAATCACATATTATTTCATATATTATATAGAGTTTTAATTATAACTTAATTACAAAGTTGTATCAATCAAACCTAATTAATTAAATATTTAAGCTCAATTATAAAGTATATAATTAATAGGTTAGGATAATTATTTATGTATAAAACATAAATTAAACTATTTAATACTAACTTAGAGTTAATTATTATATACCTAAATTTACCTGTAATTGTTTATTAATTTATGTAATATTATTAATTAAAAAATTAACTGATATTAATTGACTAATTTAATTACGTATAAACTTTAAAGTATATAATACAAATATATTTAAACTTAACTGTAATTAAGTAACGACACATAATTTTACAATAACTTACAAAGATATAAAGTATTATAATTAAATTTAAGATAATATTCTACCAGTGAAATATTAAAATATAATTAATAATTAAATATAATAAAATTAATCCATGCAATTAATTTATGTTATAAGCTTATAATTATAATTACTATATTATATTAGTCCATACATTTAATTTATGATATATGCTTATAGTTATTAATAACTATATTACCTAGAACTAATCCAAATTATTTAATATTTAATCACATATGTTGGTAATAAGTTTAATAAACTTATTGCATTGTACATTAATTAAAATAGAAAATTTTAATAATATAACATATTAAGCTTAATAATTTTATTAGCTTATTAATCAACAACTATATAACTTCAAAAGTTTGATAACATAACTTATAAATTATTATCTATAAATTTTAGTTAATTTATTGATCAATAACTTCATAATTTAATAATTCAAATAATATAACCTATAAATTGATTAAATTAATCACAAACTTTATAACCTAACTATATCAAGTTAATTTATATTAATTAATTAATTCAATAAACTTTACAACTCATTGATCAATAACATCATATCTTACTCCATAAACAAATTATAGATTAATTAAATTATAGATGTACTCTTCAAAAACTTTGGCTACCACTTCCTCCTTTTTCTTCCATGTTTTTGCTTCTCCTCTCATTCTCTACCTTATTTTTCCCATATGCCCACTAGATTCTTTGTGTCTCAGCCCATGCCAACTAGGACGGGATGAGTGTTGTTTGATGCCATGCAGTAATGTGTCGGCATGGACAGCAAGCCACAAAAAGGCTGTGTCAGTATAGCTCAAGTTTCAATTAGTTGATTGAACAAAGAGTTACACTACAATTCCTTTTCTGAAAATTGAGAGTACTAGGATCATGTTTATAAATTTGACAACCGCCTACTGTAGCCTCTACAGGATCAAAAAGTATTAATTTTCATCCATGGTGAGATTCATGTAAATCAATTTTTTCCCCATATTAAGATCCTTTGAAGGAATAACAAAAAGGGCAATCCAGTGTACGAAACTCCTACCATTGCAGGGTCCCGGGGAAGGGTCTATTGTACGCAATCTTATTCTGCTTTGCAAGAGGTTATTTCCGAGACTTGAACCTGACCTCTAGATCACACATCAACAACTTTACAGTTGCGGCAAAACTCCCCTTCCTTTGAAGGAATAACGCTAGAACAAAAAAGTGTTGACAATTTAGTAATTTGTTAATCTTGTTAAGAATCACTAGTCCTGAAACCACTAATCTGCCATCTCCCTCAATAGGTGCAACTTAAGGCTGCCAACAAACATAAAAGTCTCTGGATTCTTGTGCTCTGTTAATATTTGTTGTAAATATATCATATCCAAACTGCACCACAGATGTGCAGCTTGATAATCACTGTTCCAGAGTTGATTTTTTTTTATTGAAAGACAAGTAAGAAAATAATTAAAATGGTCAAGCACTTCATATCCCATAGCCAAAATCATTCTACAGCATCTATAGCTATCACTCATCTTAGTGTCATTGGAGTTGCACAAATTATTCCCTGTCAATTGATCCCTTATCTACTATCTAGTGTATGTTATATATTTTCCCAACTAATTATTGCATTAAATGGATTGCATGAGCTAAAAGAAGAAAAGGCATCTACCAGGTGTATCGAGCTCGAAAAAATACTTCTCTGCTAAATCCTCCAGTTGCAATGTCCCTAAGGACCTAAACACACTTACTATGCACTTCGGCGAAGAAATTTTACCCATATCTATAATCTCCAGAAATTGCAAGAGGTCCTTCTTCCGATCACTACCACTTCGACAGAATGCCAACAAGTAGTTCTCTGAAAAACAAGGTAGCATAAGATTTGTAGCAAAACCAACAAGACATCAGCTAATATGCACTCAATAAATCAAAATAGTACCGTTCAAGCAAATTATGTCATTTTATTAAAGTTGATAAAACACACACAGCAGGTTACAGGGCTGAGATCTCAAAAGATGCAATAGAATCAGACAAATAAATCCATCCATGCAATCATGTTATGGGTGACCCTCATAAAGAAGTGGATTTTATTAACATTTCCAAGAACCACTTGGTTGGGTGTTGTCACAAATGCACCATTTAAATGATATGAAACCTGGGGCTCCATATACCTTGGAATCTGGAATGGTATAACCTGAAGATAGTTTTTTAAAAAATGTGTAAAATCTCCCAAACTCAAGAAGTATAAAGGCTTTTAAAAGAGGATGACAAATTTTTATTGGATCATGACTCAGATAAATTTATAATGTTAGGAACAAAAATATCAACCCAAGTAGAATAAGGTAGACTTTTATCTATCATAGTTATAACACTGATTTTAGAGTGCATCTTGCTATGTAGTTTATATCCAAAGTAATGTAAGAAGAAATTACTTTTGCAATATTTGGTTTCTACAAAACCTAACAAGGCTAAACCATAACTTAGCAAGGAAAATTCAGGCAAAGTGGCCAATCAAAATTGTTCCAGACTATGCAAAATTCATATAGACTAGAACTAGATTTCCATGGAACAAATTCTTAAAGCTCAATAATTAGATAGGTCAACTTGTTAACCAAGTGTCTACTTCTAAAGACATATTAAGTAGGGTTAACCTTATTGCTACATCAATTGAAAAATGTCAACATAACTAAACATAAAAGAAGGGTTATAATTTGAAGAATCATCACAGATACACTCAAACTAATGAAGGAAACAACAACGTTGAAAAAAAGAGACTATCATGCGCTTATAATTAGTTAAAGAAAAAAAAAGAACAAGTTCAAGACGATTCATCAAGGAATTACCAATATAGCAAAAACAGAATTTGTTTAAGCAAAAAACCAAAAAAAGTGATGCTATTAATAGATAAACCACAAAATAACAATTTAAGTAAAACATTTTTTATTAAGTTCAACAGTTACCTATAAAGGGATACTTGTCTTCAAAATTACCAACTTTGACCAGATCAAGTAGTTCCTTTATCTTTTTTTCATCACCCACCCTTATCCAAAAAAACATTTCATAGTAACCTATTCTTGGGCAATCAGGAATCTCATTTTTAAATAACTCAATGAACATCTGGAATCCTTGCATCAATTTCTTGTCAATCATGTAATTTAGAAGCGGACCATAGCTTTCTTCCTCAATTGGCATGCCCTTTTCTATCATGGATAGAAAAAGTCCATGAACTTTATTGATATAAACTAAAGAATCTTCTTCTTTGCTACAACATCCAGCTTTATCTATGCAAATCTTTATTAAGCTATTGTATTCCTTCACACCTGTTTCTCTCCCTAGCTTTTCAAAGAACTCCAAAGTGGACTCAGTGCCAAGTTTGTCAGCACATTTTTTCATCAGTTCTAAAAATCTGCGAGATTCTACATTCTTGAAAATGTATTTCTGCTTTCTTTCCCTTGATAATGTCTTCTTAAGCTGTGTTGTGCAAGTCTGAGATCCATTTGAAAACCAGGGAAAATCTAATATGTTCTTGAAAGGCATACCACTGGTGGAATCTCTGGAAGAATGAGGAGCAGTCATGGCCTTATCATGATCACCTTATAACATCAAGAAGGAAATGCTTAAAATATTACACTGCAGATAAGAGAGGAAATTTTCTATTTAAAAAGAACTCATTCATGTACTTGGGGATTAAATTGCAAATCATGTTAGCCACTCATCTAGTTCTATCGATCCAAACACAGAATAATGGATTGCAGTTGACTCCAAACCCAATGATGTAAACAACATGACACTGAGCCATAGAGAAGAATTATAAGTTACCACAGAAATATTTCACATTGTAAACATAGCATAAAAATGTGCACGGTATAATAACATAGACACAAACGAGAAAAGAAAGAGTGATGCAAAGAACATAATGTTGGGTCAAAGAAAAGAATTATAAGATACTGCAGAAATATTTCACAGTGTGAACATGGGACAAAGATGTACACAACATAACTAACATAGATACAGACCAAAAAGGTGTTAATGTAACTTGACAAAAGTAACAGTTCTTGGATATGTTTGCTGGCAGAAAATACTGCTAGAGGAAGGCCAAAGGTTTATGCAAAGTAGGGACAAACAATAGAAGTTCAGTCCTTCATACGAAATGGAAGATAAACATGAAGTAATAATATATTGGTAATGTTGGGTCAAAGAAAAGAATTATAAGATACTGCAGAAATATTTCACAGTGTGAACATGGGACAAAGATGTACACAACATAACTAACATAGATACAGACCAAAAAGGTGTTAATGTAACTTGACAAAAGTAACAGTTCTTGGATATGTTTGCTGGCAGAAAATACTGCTAGAGGAAGGCCAAAGGTTTATGCATAGTAGGGACAAACAATAGAAGTTCAGTCCTTCATACGAAATGGAAGATAAACATGAAGTAATAATATATTGGTTTGGGAAGGGTAAACGAACACACTATCAAGAACAAATGAATTGCAAACTCCTAGAAACTGAATTTATTTTGCAGAACAAAGATGTATCTTTCTACTCTCAAGCGACCCAGACAAATATGGAAAGGCTCTAATTTACCAAAGAAAAATAAGGTCTTCACTTGTGCAACAGTTGAAATTCTTAGTGTTACAAGCAATAAAATTCTTCACTTGTGACTATCAGCAGAAAACTTGCATGCTGTCATATGTGATTTTACAAAACAAAACGAACTTATTTTATGATATACATATCTTAATTAGCTCAATATCTCATATTCAACAAAAAGATATCTCTAGGACAAATCTTGTCTTAGTACCCAATTATGTGTGACGCCAAAAAGACACAAATGGCCTGTCATTGCATCATTTTAATTAGCTTAATAACATGACTAAAAATAATAAACTAAATTCATCTCATACTACAAGGTCAAAGCATAGTATTCCAATAAAACATACATACCGCACAAGATTGACGATATGGCACTTGCGACCTCAATGGCAGACTCTTTATCTGAGGAAGAAAAAGGAACAATGGTGGAAATAAATGTCAGAAAGTACTTTGCAATCTCGCCACTTAAAATTGCATTAAAAAAAGGCATCTTTGGACAAAGTAAGCTAATTATCTTTCCCATAAAAAACACTTGATTATCACCAGGAGCAACAGCTTCCTTGGTGTTCGTCGATGAGGATTTCTTCAGCAGCGCCAGCACCTGCAACGAGACGCCCGGCGAAGTCTTCGACGGTGTCCCTGCGGGCGGCGTAGGCGAATCAGCGACGTGGACAGGGTTGAGGCTCCTCTTGGCGATTGAGATATCGTGGCGTGGCGAGGCATTCTGGAAGCTGTTGGAGGTTTTCGCCACGGTGGAGGCGAAAAGACTAGCCAATTTCTTCGCGGGCATGAGAGCGGACCTGGACGAGGGTTTCTCACTTCTCAACGGGGTTCGGCAAATTTATAGAACCGCGCCGTGAGTTTGAGAAATGCCAAAAAAATAAAACGCTGCTTCATTTTTAAAACTGCAATTTACCAAATCAAAATGAAAAGGGTTAAAAATGATAATTCGGTAATTATGAAAAAGACAGGAGGCAAAATGAAAATTTTCTACATTATAAACCCTAAGGCCCCAACCCAAGTCATCCTCAGATCTCATCCTCAACTCCACAGACGCAACGCTGCTCAGCAGTGATCTTCCCTCTCTCTCTCTCTCTTTCTCTCTCGTTGAATCTTCTTCTCCGATCGAGCGAAGAGTTCGATCGGTCTCGAGTGAGATGGTCTCCTTTTTCCGTGATTACCTTCGTTGATCATCATATCGGACCTGATGCTAATCAGGAACAAAGATGCGATGCCGACGCCGACGATAACGATTTCATAGCCAGATGTTATGAAACATCTGGTGAGATCGCCGGATGCTTCTCGATATTGAATTCTTCATGTTTTGTTGCTTCTGATTTCCAATTTATCAGGGTAGATGATAGATCGGAAAGGAATACATCATGCTACTTGGCCTACACATTTTTCCTGTCGATCCCTCCTCTTGCAACTCCGGAGTTGGGAGAGGAAGTTGTTTAGGTTACAGCGGAGTGAGAATAGATCCTTGATAGGTGGAGCTTCTATGGACACAGTTTTTTTTTTTTTTTTTGGTGGAAGATTTCAGTCTTTACTTCTTGTTCTATTTTTATTTTACACTTTCGAATCTAATAGTTTGGTTTCTTTTATATGTTCTGTGTTTGTATGGTCTTTCTTTGCTCCTTGAGGACTCTTGATAGGTCACCATGAGTAGATCGGACAAGGGTCGGGTCACCTCTGATCAGACAATTCTTTATCAGGTTGGCTCTTATAGGGTCGGTTGTTAATCAGTCGGCAGCTGGCAGTTGATCAGGTCACCTCGTAATAGGGTAAGTCGGGGCCGTCGACTATCGAATTGGGGCAGAAAAGGAGGACGACCGGAGATACGTCTGGCCCAGGCGAAAGTTGGTGGAAAGATGAACACCAAAATCAGTTCAAAGCCTACCTTCACCTGCCTATACGAACAGTCTTTTACACCAAACGAAGGGAGAGTGGGAAAAAATCTCGCCGTGCACTTCTAGTCCTATCCACTCACTCGTTCACAGCTCTCATTCGTGCTCAATTCAGTTGGACCATTAGTTACGCGACTCCGCCTCAAGATCTGAGGACGTGACCCGAGCTCCTTGTCGGGTTGGACTGAAGTGGCTCTGTTCTGACTAGCAGACCCCGCACCGGGCACGTGGCCCCTGCTTCTTCCCCCATATCAACGTAAGACTTTAGATGGTTAGCACTTGATTTTGGACTTAGGTTTTTAGTGTTGAAAATTTTCAAAAAGAAATGTTCGATCTTTTTGGCATAGTCGAATTTGACTTGCCTTGCGTCAAGGACAAACTGTTGCACGACCCTTGTTGGTGGCATGCCATGCCTATGGTTCATGGAGACTCACTTAGGGTGTTTTATTTTAAAACTATGGATATTTCAGTTTTGGTGTATCACTACTAGAGTTGCAAAGCTGCTGAACTGCAGTTTGTTGATTTTGATCTTTTAGGCTGTTTGTTAACTTGCCTTTTTTATCCTTTCTTGATTCTTTCTTTTATGTTCTCCCATGTCTGTGCATCATTTAGCTTTCAATTCACCTCTGACCATCAAATTAAATGTGAATAGCCCATCCTCCTCTCTTTGAAGCAAAGGGGGTTCTGTGTATGTTTCAAACAATTTTGTCTTCTCCATATTACCATATATCTAGAGTCAATAATTTTCTATGATGAATTATTGAACTCAATCACTTGTTATCATTACTCAACAGTTTTCAATTGAGGTCTATTATGTAATTGCTCAAATTATATCAGTGATCGATTTCTAGGTTTTGTTTCTGACTGATCTATTTGGAAATTCTGGTGCATCTGGATTAAAAGAGGCTTAGATCTTTTTACTCTTTAAAATGGATTTTTTTTCCCAATATCCTTTTGTTTTCTCATAGCCAGTTTACTGAATAGGGATGTATTATTTATTACAGTACTGATTTTATATTCACTATAGGAAAGAAGGATGAGCACTAGGCCTGTGCCAACAAGAGAGAGCCCTTGGGGCTTACGTGAAGGTGATACAAGAGAACTTAAGGCACACAGATGCAACGATCGACTAGAAGACATCATTCAGGTTCTTCTTCTTTGCCTTAAATGTTTGAAATAACCTAGTGCCTTAAGTGTATGCTTCTCATTCTATAGTGCATGCAGGATTTTTGCTATTTTGTTGGAGTTTTTTGCTCTCTTGTAACTGGGAGCTAGTCCTTGATGTGTACTTTTTTTTATGTATTTGTTGTATTTTTCTATCCAGACTCCTGAGCTCTGTTTGTACATAACAACCTCAAATTCCACATATACTAGCATAAGTGGAGTCACATGCATCTGTCCGACACAATCAGTCCAGTATATTATCAGAAAGTTGATTGATTTTGATACTTTAATCATGCTCCAATTATATGGAACATATAATGTTTAACCTATTTAATGAAGGTATAGTGTATTAGTTGAAAACTTCACTCTTGTAACGATTAGGAAGATGGGACATTTTGATAACTATGCCAATGCATATGTGTCTGTTATTTCTGAATTCAGAAGTAACATGTTTTGGAATTTGTTTTTCAGTTGCAAACCAAGCAGAGAGATTGGTAATGGAGTAGTTTATATTCTGTACTAAATCCTAGTTAAAATTTTGATTAATACCTAAGAGGCACCACATGAGATTAACAAGACCCAAATAATACCTAAGTTCCTAGTATTTATACACTTAACAGTTATTTGCAAAAGCTTCTTTAATAACCAATCGATTAATTGATCATTGTGATGAACTTATTGCACCTTTTTTGACCAAAGAATCATTATTTATACTTAAATTAAACTAAATATGACTAGATTGATCATTGTCTTCTCATCTAATCTGTTCTAAAGATATTAACTGTGGCGAACGCAGATACCAGCTTCATCTGGGTAAGTCAACTGCGATGTGCAAATCATATAGCATGTGTGTGCAATTAAATACTTTCTAAAACTACGATTTCTGTACGAATGTGTGTTGTTAGCCTATGTGCTTGGACTATCAAAGGTGTAGGTGACTAGAGCTTTTGTGATTATACGATTTTTGTTCATGCTCACAATTCCATCATCGGTTACGTTGTAAGATTCTCGCCTACTTCTAAAATTGTTCGAGAACTTATGCGCATTTAATATGTGCCTCTGAGAATTCTTTTGTACATCTTGTTGAAGTGCATAGCAAATGTGGTTCTGTATAAAATTGTATAGATTGCAATTAATGATTTTAATGATTGTGCTCACAAGCTACTTTTCCCAGGCTTGCTTCGAAGGAAATCCATTTAAAACGGTTCCAGGCCCCTTCAAGCTCTTCTGGCAATGCATGAAATCAAAACCTGGGTATTGTTCATCTCTAATATTCTTTTATCTTACTTTTAAGTCTTTTACGAATAGTACAAAGTGAATCCTTTAGGATCTATTTGTTACAAGGGATGAAAAGGACTATGGGAAGAAGTAAATTTTTTTCCTTTAGATTTTTTTTTTGTCTTGTTGTTGGCAAGAAGGGGAGTCCTAGCACGGTAAAGTTGTTACCGTGCGATTTTGTGATCACGGGTTCAAGTCGCGGTAACAATCTCTTCCAATGCAAAATAAGATGGTGTACAATAGATCTAATGTAGTCTAACTTTTCTTTTGGACCCGTATTAGTGGGAGATTTATGTATCGAACTGTCTTTTGCTGTTGGCAAGAAGGAAAGGGGATGGTGGACTTTGGACTGGTTAATTTTGCTTCTCCTGTCGAGCAACTTTCTTAGCATGAAAAAACATGCTTGCATATGAATTCAGAATCCTTGTGCTGCACAAAGAAGTCCTTATAAGCTTTAGTGTCTCAAGTATCATGTGTTTCTTCAATTCAATGACCAAGAAGATTTCAAGGCCCTTCGTTTGTTATCGGGCATGAACTCAGTTTTTTACACCGGTCCCTATTTGCAGGGAGGAACCAACTGAACCTTTCTACTACTTGGAATTGGATCCACCAAAAAGGCCAGAGACCGAATCAGAGTAGCTGATGCTTCTGATGGGCAATAGCCTTTGCCATTCAATAATTGAAGCCGACGATATGTTTGCTTCATTTTCTGGCTGCCTCGAGAAACAAATGTTGCTTAACCATCACATGTGCATGTACATGTCGCTAAAACTGCTCGAAAGTGTTCACTTCTCTTCCTTTTTTCCATGGTCGAATGAATTCTTCGCGTAGATAGCATGCTAAAACGTTTGTGTTTAGCTTGCAGTAATTAGAGTCGAACATTTCTTTAGAGCTTTTTGTTCATTATATGAACTATAGCTGCTTGGAATTCCACTAACGCTGAGTTGGTGCAGTTACGATAAGTTGTGCGCTTAGACTCTAATGTAGCATCATATTTGTGTTTGTTTGGATGGTCGCTTTAGTTTGAATCTCTCGATCCATTGTCTTCGATTGCACTGTGACTGCTGTGACTTGTGCTGTTGAAAAAGATACCTCATCATCATATACAAAAAATTAAGTAGGCACCTTTACTACTTACATGCCTTTGTTCAATAAAATAGTAAAGATCCAAAATTCATTTTAACCACTACACAACTTCAACAGTTCAGTACATAAAATTCCTGTCAATGTAGAATCTTGATGAAAAATTTATTGTACGCAAATTTATTCTGTATGGTAAGAAATTATTTCTTACAATTTGAATTCATGGCTATCAAGTCTATGGACGGATGTAAGATCTAATATTGGATTTGAATGGAGGATATAAAGGGATTTTTTGGATTCAATTGAATAATTAAGTAATCAGATAGGGGGATTTTTGAATTTATGTACGGAGATAAATTTCATAAAATCTTACTTAAATATTTGATTAAATAATATATATATATATATATATTTCATTTCATCCACGATCAATTAAAAAAATAAAAAATAAATTTTTCCCTCTCTTATAGAATATTTATTTTATTTGTATTAAATCATTTTTTAATACGATATTAATTTTAATATATTTTTTATTGAATGATAACAATTGAATGAAAAATTATTAATATAGAAGATATCTAATGGATATGAATATGAGAATGAGGAACGAGAGATGGACATAATAAATAAGAATAGAAATAAAAAGATATAGAATCAAATCCAAATTCAATTAATTATCATTCCTAATCAATTCATACAACTCTCCTTCAATTTAACACATCATATAAATAAATAAATTCTAATATTGGATTTGAATGGAGGATATAAAAAAAAATTTAGACTCAATTGAATAATTAAATAATTAGATACGAGGATTTTTGAATTTAAGTACGAAAACAAATTTCATAAAATTCTACTTAAATATTCAATTAAATAATATATATATATATATATATAATTTATTTATTTATTTATTTCATCAATTAAAAAAATAAAAAAATAAATCTATTTTTTCTCCTCTTAGCTTATATTTTTATTGAATTATATTTTTTAATATGATATTAATTTTAATATATTTTTATTGAATAATAATAATTAGATGAAACGAAAAAAATTATTAATATAGAGGATATTCGATGAATATGAGGATAAGGAATGATATCTAATCCACTGATGGAGATAAAAATAGATATAATAAATGAGGATGAAGGCACAAAATATGAAATCTAATCCAAACTCAATTCATTATCATCCTTAATCAAGTCACACATTAGTAACTTTATCATTACACCAAAACTCTCCTTCAATTTGACACATCATATGCTACCCAATATCATTATATATTGTAAGTAAATAAATTCAAATTAGGATGATTAATACAATACATCTTACATTGGTCATAGGTGAAGGAAACAAGAGGCGAAAATACAATAAAATTGACTGATAAAAGCTATCCACCTTATTCTCAAACAAAATCAAAGTAAACGGCAACAAGTGAAGTTATCCAAGTAAATAACAGCTAGAGAGTAGTAACAAAAAAGGTTGCCAAACCTTCTGGCGTGGCAGCTTATTCTTGATGGGAAACGATAGATTTAAGTGTCTGAAGAACCAAATAACTAGGCTGGTGATCAATGCTGTTATGACTGAACAACTAGCCTCTGAAGATGCTCACAGAATATTTGAAGACTAACATCGTCGGTGAAGATGATATCGGAGCCCACGGCCACCTCATGACTAGAGTTATATGTAGCAGATGGATTCAACTTAGCTAACAAGAATCTTGCCTGTGGAGATTATTAAAAAACCAAGCATTTCGTTAACTTTTTGCAGTTGTATTCAAGGGGGAAACTTGAATTGAACTATACAAGGAATCAAATGGGAAAGGGATTACTGTTAACAGTTAATCAGGAAACAACTTTGGCCCTTATAATGAAATGCCTTATTATCGCGCATGAAATAATACAAAAACAAAGAATTAGAGGTATATGAGGGTTTGCTGCCTTCCCATCATTTAAATTTTTAGGAAGTCTTCTGTAGACCCACATTAGTGCTTTCTTCTACATTGTTTTCAACTCAATTAGGTAAAATCGAGTGATAATAATAAGATGGTAAGCTCATGGCTTCAAAAAGAATTTTCATGAATGTATGGGATGCCAGATCTGATTCCATGTCTTTCGGTTCCAATCTGATTATGCTAGGTAAAAGGTAAAGGAAACATCCAGGAATAAAGTGATGGCAAAATAACAAAATAAGGTATAGGAGAGAAAATTTTGACGTTGTAAAAGGCAAATAGCAACAAACCTGGGAGCCATGTTGGTCACAAACAACTAATCTTGGGACAGGAAAACGATCTCTGATGATCGTCTGGGCATCGTCTTGAGGAGCTTGTAACAGCTGGGCAAATGCCTGTGGATAGTAGAAGCAAATGTAATCGATTATAGCTATACTAAGCTATCTACGAAAACAAATTCATTCACGTAAAGATTTCTCATCGTCATCTAGCATGATTTACTAGACATGCAGGATCCAAGGTTGGCTCTGATGGAATCAGAAAACTGAAAGGTTGACATTAAGTGTAAGTTGAATTCAACTTCAACTAAGTATCATTTAAAAAACGAGCTTGTAATCCCTAATTGTTATAACTATGACAAGCATCGACTTGATCAGTCATACAGGCATTGAAATATCTTTAGTATACATACTAACTTCCTAGAGGAGATGAAAGTCAGGTTGTGAACCTAAGATGGGTTCCCACAGTGAATGGAGTAGATTAGGAATAGAATAGAAGTAGGTACCCCTTATCCTAGCTCAACTCACCCGACTTGCCTAGTCTGCTCCAGTTGCGAATCCCATATAGTTTGCATGGCCGTAGTCGTATCAGTCCGAAAAGTTCATGCTAGTTTCTGCAATAGACTGAATTTTTTTCCAGTGAAAGGTAAAAATCTACTGACGGAGTTCAATCTTGCACCAAACAACATTGGTAGGGATAATTCTTAGTTTGCTTTCAGTTAATGTAGAACATCATAAGAGAAGAGGCCCCTATCCTACTGTTTAGTTACTGTTTTTCTTTACTTATTCCAACTTCGAAAAGGCCGAAGCTTTAATGATCTGATCAATAGAAATGCTTGTGTATAATCTAATCTAATTACCTGATGCTCAGGCTGATTTTGGTAACCCATATTGCGCCATTGGGCAATGGTCATACCATGGAAGATAACAACACTGAAGTAAGCATCTAGCAGAAGTATACGATCTGCAGATATAGATGCCACATCCAATAGTGCAGGAGCAGGAGGCGAGTTAAAAGAATATGAAAGAAGTGAAGGCTGTATCATGACAACTGAATTACTGATGCTTTCACGATTCAACATCATGCGGAAATAAGCTGTTTCATCTGGGCTGTTGTTAAAAACCTGACATAAGAATTGCGAGAAGAAATTTAGAAAATTTTGCAGAAAGGAAAAAAAATATTGCAAGTGCCAATGTCAAAAGAGAATCACAAATATGAAATTATATTGTAAGTAATCCAGATACCTGTACAAATTGTGAGCGCCTCAGGTTGAACATGAACTGTGGAAGTATTGAGAAATTTGGATTCAGTGTAAATGAAGCAGGGTCATCTCTTCGATAATCACCAAATCTTGAGCAAAGGCGGATAAGAGATCTATCCAACCATCTTGTTGCATCAAATCCTTCCTGAATATTGAAGAGATCAGATTCTTACAGCAAATGCTGCACATCACCTAGTTTTTAAATTTAGCTGCTTAAAGAAAATATGAAAGAGACCCGTCTAATAAGTTGAACTTAGGAATAATATATAGGTGGCAAGATAGAGTCTCAAACTCTCAATTCATAGAAAGGGAGCATGTACAATGAGATTATTCCTGGATAGTGAAAGGTGAACAGCTACATAGATTACGATTAATTGAAAAACAGATATCCTTGTATCGGCATATTGATGTTCTCATCGAACTGTGAACTATAAGTACCACCATATATCGTGACAAACAATAAAACAAATAATAAATATCATGTTGTAAACATTTGGTTGCATATCTAAAATTTCTGTATCTTACCTCCATTTCCATTTTCAAGGAGATGAATCTTGCCAAAACAACTGCAGCTGTTTCCTGGTCAAATCCTTGAACCAATTCCTGTACAAGGCAGGGCAGCATTAAAAAATCAAGCAACTAGATATAAACTAACAGTAAGGAATAAGGAGTTGCAGCAAGAGTCTCTTTTTGCAACTATATTCTATATTCACTTTGATGATAGTGGTTTAAGGAGATTTATACTTTATATCAATTTATTTTCTAACAAAAAGTTACATTCACAAATTAATAAGATGGAAATAACTAGATGACCACTTCATAACAATTTTAAATTAAACTTTAGAAAGTAAGGATTTTCAAACATATATGCAAACAGTTTTCTGAATTTTGAATAACCTCTGTGTTAGAACTATCTGCCCAATTTCTGGTAACAGTTGTAACACGTAACCTCATTTGACCTTCAGGGCCCTGGTAACTGCAAGGATAACTCATCTGATTTTTAGATTGCAACATCAACTTTGGCATTGAAAATGAACAAAAAAAAACAAGATACTATACTTTGTCACAAATTGTATATATAATTGTGGATTGGGAATTCCAGATTGGTTTGACCGTTCAGTTGGTGAAATATCAAAGAATACTGTTAAACAAGTGCTCCTATCAAGGCCACACATCTTCCATGAAGTTGTGTTTCCTTGACCTACAACTGTATCAGCACAAAGAGTTCCCTTCTGCAAATGTTACAAAGTTAGGGATCAATTTGGAACATTGAGAATGCTAATTATATATCTTGTGCTGATCAATGACATTGAGATTTACAACAACCTTCTCTAGAGAAGTACATGGTCCAATAATCCCCTGAATTTTGATATCCTTTGAGCAGTTGAGCTCAAGTGTGCCACTACAGGGAACATGTAATTGTATGAATTAACAGTATAGGAAATAGAAGCTAAAGAGAAGATAATGAAGATGACAGCATATTAAAAGTGGTGCTCTCCACTTTTAATGAAGATAATGAATTAACAGTCACACAAGACTCCAGAAATGCAAGAAAATTACTTAAAAGAAAGGCCAAGAGACTGTTCTCCATCTTCAAAAATTTGCTTGAACGAGTCCTTGAAAACGGGATGGCCAAAACTTTCTGCAAGAACAACAAGCCCGCCTGTCCTTTCAACTGCTACTTTCATCTCGGCAACTCCAACCTGTTTATATGTTTGAATAGTGAAAGCAAAATCAAATCTCTGACCACAGCTAAAATTCTTATCTGAATTTAGCCATTATAATAACTACAACCAGAGAAGTTTATTAGCTGAGGCAAAACAATTACTACAATACAGAAAAAGTGGGAACCATGTGACTCAGACCTGATCAAGGGCAGAAGCAAATAGGTCCAATACGTGGCCCTGGTTAACCAGTTGTTTGGCTAAATTGTCAAAGAATTTAACAGCCTTGTGAAAATGTGGAGCTGCATCTTTATCAAGATCTTTGTGGCACCGCATGGGATCTGACAGATCCTTTGACACAATCTGCATATCAAATAGCACAATCAAGGAAAATGAACATAATATTTCCAGAGAAGATCTTGATGGCATAACTGAAGCAAGATGGTATAACACAGCCAAAAAAATGAATTCTTCAACTATACACACACACACACACACACACACACTCCACTGAAATCTCAAAGATGCAAATTAGGCTTAATACAAGACTTTAAGTTGTATAATGTGTTGGGTAAAACTGCAATGAAAGTAATTACATAATTGGGATGGTTGATTCTATAGAATGGTGAGAGCAATCAAAATCAAAATATCAAGGGAACCAGAATAAAATATAGTTTTAGTGCTAACATAATATTGTACCCTTATCCAAGCATTTCAAGCCATCTATTAAAAATAGTCATCCAATGCGAGGAAGCATAATATTTGCAATTTAGAAAAAACATATATAAGGACAAAATGAAATGTGATAATTGAGTACATTGCATTTTTTATCCTCCTTTCTCTTGATGCGTCTTATCAAAAACTACAGTGCGTAGATCTTCAATCAATATGTATCATTACAAACTAAATTGGTTTAGGGATAGGAAATCCAATAACTACAAAAGTTTTGAAAAATGTAAGAAGCAAAAAAACGTATATTTACCATTCCAGGGCCCTGGGTGCATGGTCCACCGACCAAAGCGATGATACGAGCCCCAGTACCAGGCATGCATGCTCCAAGGAGGCCAGCGGCAACACTTAGAGCCACCCCAGTGCAACGTAGAGAACGACTCCCTGCTTCGACTGGCCACTGATCCGTCTGCATCTCATCCAACAACTGCAAAAGGAAAAAAAACAACAAGATTAAGTAAGAAGAATAGTTACATAATTTGTTTACATAGACAAGGATCTCACAGTATTCAAAGCGTATTCACAATCCGCTGCCGGAAGCAGGAATCTATTAACCGAACCAGATGGATGAAATCCATTACTCTGCGGCGATTTGGGATATCCTGGAGCTCCAATTACAGAACCATGCCGGACATTGGTAGTAGATAGCCCGAGTTGATCCAAGATCTGCTCTTTGGGAATTTCCTTGGTCCCTTTGAACACGTAGATCTTGGAGACTTCCGAGAACCCTAGCTCGTAAAGCTGAACCATGCTGCCGAACGTGAGCAGCCCGACGAGCGCATTATCAGGGAGCAGGCCTATGGCACGACGCATGGCCGACTTGAGGAACCCCAGCTCCTCCTCGATGATGCAAGTGTCGATCACGAAGAGGAATACAGGAGCAGGCGGCGTAGGGGACGACGGGTGGTCGAGGGGCGGGGGAGCGTACTCGACCGTGGTGCATTGGGGATAGAGTTCGCCGGGCATGTTGTTCTCGCTGATTCCAGCGTAGTGAGGGGGGAAATGGTTGCGGGTGAAGCAGAGAGGGCAGATCCAGATCTTGGCCGCGAAGTCGACGACAGCGAAAGGGTTGAGCACGGCGAAGCACGGCGGTTTGCATCGGAGGGGGTGGTAAGGGAGGACGAGAAGGGTGGGGGAGAGGCGGATCGGGGAGATGGAGGCCGCGACAGGGACGATGCACTTGCTCGCTTCCACCTTTGTGCGGGGCCAATTGTTCCAGGTCATGCGGACGCCGTCAGGACCGTCCGGATCGGAAGAGGCGGCTCCCGTGCCGGCGAGTTCCTCCGCCATGTATAGGGCAATTGGTGGCGGTGGCGGCTTAGAGTTGGCGGAGGAGATCGATCGCCGGCGACGGTTACGAGCAGGAAGCGTCGGGGGACGGAGGAGTCGATCAAGAAAAACAAAAAAGATCAAAATAAGTTTTTTATTTTAATTACTTGTAAATTTATAAATAACACCTACTATTTGTTACTTTGGCTCATTATATTCAAAGAACACCCCTATTGAAATTTTAAAATTGGCCCATTTTCCTTGAATCTCCACATTTTTATTCTTAAATGGGCAAAAATTAAGAAAGGTGAAAATCAAAAGCGATCTCTAATTTTTAAAAATATCAAAATAATATTTTTTCTATTTTTAAAATTATTATTCTAATCTAACTTCAATTAAAATTATTATAATAAAAAATAAAATTCCTTCTACTTATTAAAATTATTATACATATAATATTATTATATCAAATTATTTTTTTAACTTAATTAAAATTATTTCAACTTCCTTGAAATCATTCTAACTCTTCAAATTCGCTTCGATATTATTATAATAATTTTATATAAAACTATTATAATGTTTAGCAGTTTTGAGAAAAGCTATTAATAATATTGAATAAAAATGAGATGAAGTGCTATTTTAATATTTTTTAAAAACCTAAGATATCTTTTTAATTTTTATTCAAAAATATTAAAAGCGTGTTCTATTTTATTTTTTTTTTTAATTACTCTTCTTCAATATTTTTGTAGATCTTTAATTAGAGATGTTGCAATATAAAGTAATCAAAATTGTTACATAAATAAAATATATCAAAAATACTTTTTTACTTAATTAAAATTACTTAAATACTAGTATAATATAGCTAAACCCTATGTTATTTTAGAGTGACTTTGATAATAAACATTTTTATAATAGTTAAAATATCATTTTAAAATAAAAAAATAAGATGAACTACTTTTTTATTTAAAAAATACAATAATGAAAATAAAGTTCTTAAATGAAATTTGCCGGTGTAAAATTTTAAAATAGAGATTTTCGAAGAAAACTGACAGCTTTGATTTATTATCTATAAAAAAATAAATTAAAAAATTACAATTAATCAGGATTTAAACGCTTACCCTCTTCTTCAACTCTGTTATATCTCAAAATAATTAGATATTTAAATTTAATTTGGACGGAAAATAATTGAATAAAATATTTTAATTTTAAATTTTATTTTTAAAAAATCTATCGTATTCGAGTTCAGCAGATAATTTATATGCGGTCGAGATGCTTTATATGCGGTCTTTTTATTCTTAATGAAAAGCGTGGTGGTGCTTTGGATCTTGATCGACCGTCTTCGGCCAGCTGCTGGATTTAGCGAAGCCCTGCGAACGCAGGCACCTCCTCACAGAGATCCGAATCCCGACCGGTTTAGGGCACCCAACGCACCCACCATCGTCTCCGGCCAGTCGACCACCATATCCGACCACCTCTCTGCTCCCCTCCTTCCTTTTCCTCTATCGTTCAATCACACGCGCTGCTTCCAAGGTTTCGTTTCTTTGGCATCGCCAATTGGGTGCCCGATCGAGCCGCTTAGAGCTACGCGAATCTCTGCTGCGGGAGGAGAAGAAAGGGGGAGGAAGAGAGCAGCGAGTCCTGCCATGGGGCAAGCCTTTCGCAAGCTCTTCGACAGATTTTTCGGCCTCGTCGAAATGAGGGTCTCTCTTCCGCTCCCCTTATTTCACCTCTCTGTTCTTAGAGATCGGATTTTTTCGTTGTCCAGATAAATCTACCATTAGCGCGTAGTTTTCTTTGCTTTTCTGTGATTGGTAGGATTGGCAAGATCGGGTTTTTATGTAGGTAACTGGAAACATGATAACTTGGAAGATGCTTTATGGACGAGCAAAAAGATTTTTGATCTAGAATTTGATGAACGAAAAGGGGCACGTATAGAAGTGCACATGTACTTCTGGAGACAGAATTATATAGCAAGATATGCAGGCTTTAAGCTAGTTTGAGAATACACAGAAGCTTGAGTCCAGAGAAACTTGTCCTGTGATGTAATTGATATATCAGCTTGGAGGCTCTGTGGAATCATGAACGGAGCCTGAACGTGCCCTCGGCCATGCTTGAACATTCCATGTACTAAAGGATCAAAGAATAAAGAATGAAGAACTGGTAGTCGAGACAACACAGAAGCTGACTGGCTGGCCAGAGAAGCAAGGAGACTTCAGTTATCTATTGGGTGTCCTGGATAACTCTGTCAGGGTTAGAACAAAGTAGAGCGGATGTCGCTCTTAAAGAAGCGGGGAGGGATGTAATGTAATGGATTAACTGCATTAAGAAATTGAGGCATTGCAACCTGCTATATTTACTTTGGAAACTATGCTTTTTAAAAATTAAAGCATAATAGGAATTTATAAGATAGATAAGTAAAAAGGTTTGCATCCATTTTTTTCTTCCTCCACTTAGGTGTTGCCTCGTTGGTTCTGTGCACATGGAATCTCGCATCATACTTCTTTCTTTTTATCTGTATTCATTTGATGAATTAGCACAGAGAATATCTGTGACATTCTGAATCTAGACTTTTGTAGGTTGCAATGCTTGGATTAGATGCAGCTGGAAAGACAACTATTTTGTATAAGTTGCACATTGGAGAAGTTTTGTCGACAGTTCCAACTATTGGTAAGTCATCTTTAACTGTTAAATGTAATAGGTAATCTGCAGAAATTATGGAGCCATTTTGCTTATTATAATTGCCAAGAAGTGATGACTGATGAGTATAAGGTCTGCATGGCTTTCATTGATATTGATGGAATATTTAGGTGTGAGTAGTAGAGTAGCCAAGTGTTCTTAAAATCGGACTGTGACTGGTGTCCAATTAGTTCATACTTATTCACGTTGAACTGGGCTAAAATCCTGTTCTACCAGGATGCCCCCATCAATCAAACTGGACAGTCTTGTTCATGGGTTAGCTGGTAGAACTAGCTGGTTTGGTTCGGTTTTTAATATACTTGTCTACCACACATTGGAGGGGAAGAAATTTGTTTTACTTGAAGACATTTTGTTGTCTGCATAGATTTGAAAAAGTCACTAGTGTATGAGTAGAAGTTCATATTCATCTTGTACTACTACTCAAGCTTGTATGACGTATTATCTCATGAGTTGATCCTTGTTTATTATTCCTCTTGATCATTGTCTTTTTGATATCATATTTTTAAGTGGAATGTGGTCCGGCTCAATGGATCTTATCCCTTCACAAGCCATTCAAATTATAATCTGTTAACTTTCTATGGTTAAAATTGATATTATATTAGTAATTAAAATATATCATTGATAGATATACAGCTAGTTTTGTGACCTCTATTTTTTTTTTGCTTTTGCTTTATATTTGTCCTTTTATGTAAAAGGTCTCTTGCTTGATATGGCTCTCTTAACTTTATTAATGAATTATCTATTTGCCTATGATATTAGAATCTTCCAACTATTCTCTATTCTACTTTCTAGTGATGATATCTAATATGATTCTTCTTCTCTTTGTTCATTATATAGCTATGAGAGTTTTACTGACCTCTATTGCTTTGTTGATAATAAATGTCTTTTACCTATTTTTAGGCTTCAATGTGGAGAAGGTTCAATATAAGAATGTGGTCTTTACCGTCTGGGATGTTGGTGGGCAAGAAAAATTAAGACCCTTATGGAGGCACTATTTTAGCAACACTGATGCACTGGTAATTTGTCATCCTTCATGTTCTAGTTTTAGTATTGGTAAGCGGTATAGTTTAGTATTGGTAAGTAGATATCTGATTCTAGTTTTAGTATTGGTAAGTAGTACTGATGTAGTGTTCAATAGTGAGATATCTGACAATTTGGAGTGTCGAAGTTGATTCTATTTTTGCTTGTTTTAAACACAGCTCACTTGCTAAAATACCTTCTGTCATCCAATTTTTTGAGGCATGTCACCTGAAATTTTTTCAAAGTTATTACAAAATGTAATAAGTATAGCTTCAACAATTATTAAAATGAAAAATTGTATTTAAATGCTCAAAGGTTAGAAGAGTTGAATCAACTAGAGTAGGTGTATGAGATAGAGAGAGACTATAAAAAATATTCTTCAGTAAAACAAAATATTATTAATCATACCACCATGAACATAACTTAATGAAGGGATTCAAGTAGCCAACCTTAAATAGTTAGGAAAAACATGGCTTGATGGCTTGATTACTATGATGACAACGACAATGACACCATCAAAAGATTCTTTAGTTAGTTGTTAATTTTGTATATTATTGGCTCTATATAACTCACTAAAATATTTTTTATCATCCACTTTTTCTGATGCGAAGCATCAAAAGTTTCTTGGCTGTTAATTTGCATGCACTATGAGTTGTATGTATGCTTCTATATGGATGAACAAAATGCTAATGTTTAATACTGTATCAAATGAACAAATTATATGATAAAATAAAAGAAAATAGCTTAAGATGATATTGACATGTTCAAATAAAGTTAATAGATTCTCAGTCAAAAAAAGTTGAATAGGTTCAACTTGAAGGTTTGAGCGATAAATGAAGATCAAAGAAAACTCTAAATACTGTAAGCATAGTTGTTAGAACCATACAATTCATGATATGTATCATACAATACAGATTCTCACATATGAAAAAAATAAATTGTAATAATTTGAAACAAAGCTTACCGTATGATTTTGTATGAATCTAAAAATAAGAAAGAGAAATCATTAAAAACTTAAATCTTATAAAAGAAGAAATGATAAATGTTGTGTTATAGGATTGAAGTATAATGATCAATTAGGGTGAACTTTCAAAATTAATGATGTGACAAAAACATATTATTAAGTGAAGATACAAAGTTTATGATAGGCAATGCGAACTTGACACCTCACAGTGATTGAATAGAATAGATCTTGTTAGATTGATATATAAAATAAGAATAATGATGAAATTGATAGTGACTTAGAAGATATGTAGTGCCTAAATTGGCTTACATTCGACTACAATGTATTTTTCTATGTCAAAAGCGAAAGGTTCTTATTTCTCATTTTATTTTAATTCTTAATGGAATAATAATTTATATATATTGTCATAAATAGATGATATAAACTTATGTATTCCATTATGAATTAACATCAACTTACTGTATTTATTCTATTTTGCCATTAAATGAAACATTTTATTATTTTTGTATATTTTAGGATATCAAAACTAAACTGAATAAAGTAGAGTTTTTTTAATATATTTTAGAATTTTTTATCTGAACCATATGATTCATGATTCGAGAATTAAACAAAATGTTATCTCTTGATAATGATGATGAAGTTTACAAATTCCAACAATAACATTGGATCATGTTTATGTAATTTTGGGTGCTTTTGGAGATCTTTTTTTACTGTTGTCGCATTGCATGATAATATGAATCTATGGACAAACTTTTATACTGAAAATTTATGAATCAAAGGAAAAAAATGGTACGGCGAGATAAAAAAGTAACAGAAATAACAACACGTCATGCATGGTTATTTTAACTTCAATACCCTTGACCTTCAATGCATAACCATGAATCATTAGAATAGTGCAGCAGAAGCACATTTGGTTCTCACCAATGCAAGCTTAAGAAGGTTTCTCTGTATGAAACTTTATTCTTTGTAGTGAAGCTATTTAGTGATTTTACCTGGTAAAATGATCAATATTAGCAGGATATCAAGATTCTCTCTCCAACTTTTGTTACAATCAGTCACTGTTATCTTGTTTCACACATTTGATTATATGTTGTATCACAGATTTGCTTTACATCAACCGATCACTATGGATTCTAATGTTGTTTATGCTTCTAGATCTATGTTGTTGATTCTTTGGATAGAGAAAGGATTGGAAAGGCCAAAGAAGAATTTCAGGTATGGAGTATAATGATTGAGGATGCCATTATTTAGCCTTTTTCCCTTTACAAAATTCCGATAAATAGTTTGTATATTTCTTTCAGACTATCATCAGAGATCCATTCATGTTGAACAGTGTTATATTGGTATTTGCTAATAAGCAAGACTTGGTAAGTAGGCGATCCTATTTTCAGCATGTCATCCTTAATTTATACAGCTCGTGTTTCTATTACAAACATTGGCTTTGCATTTTGTTCTTTGTCTGCAATTTTCGAGGATTGAGAGTGGAATTCTTCCTTTTGAAAATGTGAAATAAGAGAACAAGGAGTTTATGACAGCAAAGATTATACAATCAATTTTTATAACAATATGAAAATCTCTTATTACCATGCCTCCAGATACACTATAAAATTTCGAACCATGCCTTTGTTTGTATAAGATCTCAAACCATGTCTTTATCTTAAATATCCCTGCATAGATCTATACTCGTTTTACTTCTCCATATGCTTATGCATTTCATAGGCAGAGACTCATGTGAGTGTTTCAATTAGCAAATATCAGCCAGGTGTGGAAAATTTCATTCCTGCTCCTCCTTTTGATATGTTCTTTAGATTAATCTTCCTGGCAAAATCTACTTCCTGTGGTTCTTTTCTCCGCCATAGCGACAACTAATCTCTTCTTATTATGTCTGCCCGGTTACACCTTAACTACTCGATAATCAGTGTTAATGTTTTCGAGTTACAGCACTTCCTCCATGGAAAAATCTCCATCCTAACAGACTTAATACTGCAATGCACATGTCAGATTGATTTTGGTGTTTAACTTCATTTTCTCATTCAGAGAGGTGCAATGACTCCAATGGAAGTGGCCGAAGGGTTGGGTCTCCATGATCTGCGGAACCGAACTTGGCACGCGCAGGGAACTTGTGCCCTCACCGGAACCGGTCTGTACGAGGGACTCGACTGGCTAGTGTCAGCTCTGAAGGAGTTGCAGGTCCCCGGACGGCATCCGACTTGATTGGTTTGTAACTCCTTGTTTCGATTGCAAGTTTACGATAGATTTGATCCTGAAGATTGTTTGTTACTCTGTATAGGTCTTTGGTTTTGTAGAGTATGTTGTATACTGATTCATTTGGTTTTGTAGAGTATGTTGTATACTGATTCCTACAGCATTTGCTCCACATCAGAAGTTATTAGTGAAGAGTCTTCTGAAATTGATAAATTTTGGAATAGAGATAATTTATTAATATATTTTTAATTTTTTATAATCAATTTAATATAATATTAGTACACAAATTTATTGTACTTTTTATTTTTTTTTCAAAAACATTAGTTTATATTTTAGTGTTAAAACAATATTGTAATATTTATAGTGTGTTACTGAAAAATTATATTTTAATTTTTAAATCTTTTTTGGTCAAAAAGATATTTTCTTTTTAAAAATTATTAAAATATCATGCCATAATCGCTCCTTGTGTGCTATACTTTCTAGTAGTTTTGAATCAAAGTCCCTTTAATTTTGGAGTAATTTTGATTAAAATTATTTTTGTCGACTAAAAGTGTTCTAAGATAGTTAGTTTATATTATTGTGGTTAAATCGATTTAGAATGAAGAGATATTTAGGGTATCTAATTAGATTTTATCTTTTTGATAATGTAGATAATTAGTAGTGTTTTGATTTTTTTTTATCATTTATTTTATTCCAAAATAATCATTTTTACATAGTTTTAATTATTATTTTTTAAATTTTTTTAAAGGTAAGTGGTAAGCTAATTTCTATAAATACATTAATTTAGAACTATTTCGTAATTTATGATTTTTTAAAAAAATAAAAGAAATTTTTCGATCAAAGCACAACCGGTTCGACGAACAGAACGAGTCATGCTACGGTTCATCCAGACCGGCATCCGGTTAAACCGAATGAATTGGACTAAATCCAACTCCGGTTCTGTGTCTATTCTCATTAAAACTTTCGAAAAATCCGGTTGGGTACGAAAACTTCAAAAGTCGAACCGCTGTGAACTCTAAACCGAATAATTTCGTCACCTTCCCGCACCGGTTCGAACCGATCTCTGGCTATTTCTAGGCATTCCCTTTTTTTCTGCTATTAATCCATTCCTCTATTTAAGCGTTTTCCTCCCCGCTTCAGAAATCAGGGACGCATTTCGCCGAATTCAGCGCCGCCGGATCCACAGCGTAGCAATCTCGAAGAGGAGAGTAGAACCACCGATCCAATTCTCTCGTGAGTTTTTCTTCTATTATGTTTCTGTTTTTGCGTCGTTCTGTTGTTCGATTGGTTTTTCTTCTTCTTCCCGATCGACTGGCGATCTAGGGTTTCGATGCTTATTGTGTTGCCGTGGTCATACGGGATTTATTTCGCGTTAATTCAATTTTTTTTTGGATTGGCCGATCGGCATTTAAGCTTTCAAAAAGATAATGGCTTCCTCTTGTGGATATAAATGAAGATTTTCATCTCAACTTGTGATATATCTATTCTTTTGGTTATCTATATCTTAGAATTGAAAATAAGTTCTTTTTTGTCACTTTGTAATTCTACGTGATCGCAATAGCGCCAATCAAAAACAAGTTATCTTTCAGATTTGCGGGGTTTTGTTCCCGTGTGCGACAAATATTGCTTGCAGTTAATTATTTTTGTATCATCTCTTGGATCCCTTGGCTTTTACGATAGTTTTTTCTACTGCCTTGGTGTTTACTGGATGCTGATGTTATTGCCTGGTATGGTGAACAAACTTACTGTCTAGGAGCAATTCTTTATTAGCTACAATGTTTGATGATATAAGTAAAACGGACATGGAGGACATGGACATATTCAAAGACTACATAGATTCTGTAGCTATAAAAGTTAATTTGATTAGTGTATAAGGCGTGAGCATTGTGGAAGTTTAAAAAATATAGATATCACAAAAAAATATCTTGGTATCACAAAAAAAATATATATTTGGCTTGGGTAAGTGATTTAGAATATCTAGATATCACAAAAGATATAGATAGACTTAGAATTCAAACATGGGATATGATCTTTGGGGGTAGTCAATCCCAAAAAATGGGGATATGAGATCAATAGATTGGGTGGGGAGCAGTTAATTTAAATCGAATGCAAGAAACCAATGATGAAGATGGTCTGAAGTAGTAAGATTTTTGATTGGTTATAAGGTTGGGTTTGATTGAGTTGAATAGGACACTAGACAAATAGCGGCAGAGTCTAGATCTATAGAAATGAAATGACAAGCTTTTAAAAGGTGGTTTTATATATTAGGTGCCAGCCCATTGGTCATTGGAGCTTTATGTAAAATAGTTCTTGTTAGGTTCATTTTTCACCTTAAAGTCTATAATAATGGAACAATGCTCATCACTTTATTTCGAGTTAGTTGGGTATTCACTAAATCAGCTAGACAACTATGTTTTCTCAAAAGTAATAGATGTGAATTTTCTTCACTCATATCAAAATGATCTCGCTAGGATGCTACAAGAATCAATGCTCTCATTTGAATCCATGACATCCATTTTGGTACTAGTGACTAATAATTACTTAAGTGTTTGTTATTATTTTGTAACTTGTTTTTCAAAAGTTTTAATTTGGTTTGACTTTTTCATTGAGGTGGGCTTGAATTTTTAAACAAGCTAAATAGAAGATGACTGAAATTAAAACTCATGAGTTGATCTCGTCATACTAAGGGTGCTGAGATGTGCTGGGAGCACAACATAGTATCAAAAATTTTTCTGTTTCAGACTAAAATTTTGGCACAAAATACTATAGTTTTAACAACCATAGTTCCTTTGTGCAATTTTCACTTTCCTACTTCTAATTCCATAGTTACATGGCCTTTATCCTTTTTCTTGAGTGCTCAAAAACTTAAATGCTGGTATATATGCTCAAAAACTTAAATGCTGGTATATATGCTACAGGCAAGCATGACAGCTGGAAAAATTATTGGAGCTTCTGTTGCAACCTGCATTTTCGCCTATGTATGTGATACACTAGTTTCAGATAAAAAGATTTTTGGAGGTCAGTTAGATCACACACCATAGTCCGTAGGTGGAGACTGGAGATCATCAATCGAAATTTAACAAAATGGACTTGCGTCGTCTTTTTTGTTTTGAACCAGGTACAACCCCCAAAACAGTCTCAGACAAGAGATGGTGGGAGGAGACTGATAAGAAGTTCCAGGCATGGCCTCGTACTGCTGGACCACCCGTCGTCATGAATCCTATTAGCCGGCAGAACTTCATCGTCAAGTCGTCTGAGTCATGAAGAAGAGAAGCCATGAGTAACATTCTGCTGCCATTTTGATCTCCCATTTTTTCTGTTCTGTTTTAAGATTATTGCTTACTGGAGATGTCCGAATTGTAATAATTTCTCCAGATTGACTCCGGTTTATGTCCTTATTGATCCTTTTACTATGAAAACTATGAACATGGTGTCATCATTTAAGATTCCTCTGTTTCAGATTCATGGACTCAAAGATCAATTCTTGCTTTTCTTTGTCTTATGGCTAATCACACAAATTGTTTTTATCATGCTTGAACAGAATTGAAAGGTGCATCTATTCTATTTTTTTCCAGTCTTATTGAATTGTATTCTTTTAACTGGGATTTGATATAAATGTAAATTAAATGTTATTTATGTATTTTGATAATCCAGATTTTTGTCCCTTATGATTCAATCCTCTTTTGTTCCCTATTGCACTATACTTGTAAGGGCAAGATAGGAAAGTTATTCTTGAACATAAAGGATTTATTTTTTTTTAGTAATTCATGTATTCAATTCTTACAATCTGATTAATTTTGAAAGTGATCGGTTTGATCTTACAGAAATTTCTATTGACCATCAGGGTAATGGAGGTAGACGATCTAGCATTAAATTTTTCAAACTCCTTATGTGTGGTGTGATGTGCCTGATTTAGATTTGTTTAGAAAGTTCATCTCATCTTTTACCATCACATGAAATTAGGTAGAAAATTAAAAGGTACTTTTAATTATCATATTCACTCCCGATTGTTAAAAAAGTACTGCTCATCTCCTTCCTCCTCGAACAAGTGGGTGCAGGTTATCCCTGAAGCTGTTGCTGGTCATCATTTGCTGCGAGGTCTCAGGCGAATCGCCCTCATTCACCTACTGTTCAAAGCCACCCATCGAGGAGGTCCGGTGACGCGTTCCGAAGCAGTTCTCAACTGGAACATTTTTCAAATAAAAGATGTAAATGTGCCCTTGATTTAGATTTATTTAGAAAGTCCATCTCATCTTTTATCATGAAATTAGCTAGAAAATTAAATGAAAATTTATATATATATATATATATATATATATATATATATATATATATATATATATATATATTTATATGGGTACCGTAGTAAAATATTAAAATAAACAACTAAAAGGATTAATATTTAAATTAGATAAATATTTTGAAGATTAACTCTGAGTTTACATAAATACTTCATGATTATTTAATAGATGAAATTAGTAATGGAAGTTGTCTGTCTAATATTAAAAAATTATTAAAATAGTACTCTATTAATAATTGATACTAGAAATCTCACTTGCATTTCATTTTAAAAGCAATTTTATTATTATTATTTTTTGATGATTCAAATTAGGACACGTGGATCCTGACAGTTCAATGTTGTAAAATTTTCAAACTCCTTATTAGATGAAATTTAAATTTTTAAACGTGAGATTTTTAAAGTTAGATTAAATTCAGTAGTAGGAATGATATATCTATTTCATCTTTTACCATCACATTATATCTTCGAGAGCATAATTAATTTTGATTAAAATTGATCACTTTAAAATTATCTTGATCAAAATTACACGACTATTTTATTTTAGAGATACAATTTTTTTAAAGTATAATTAATTTTTTTGCTTAAAGTAGTTTTAACTAAAGAGGTACATTCATAATAAAAAAAAGGACGCTTTTTTTATTTTCTTCTAATAAATAATACCTTTTGGGCATTCATAATGTAGGATGCATCTTGAGATAAAGCAAAACTTCGGGGTTTTTTCGTAAATTTACTTCATTTCCTATATTTTGTTAATAACACGACGTAAACAATTCCTCAGAGTATTTTATGAACGTGGCAAAAAATTAGGGCCAAAATGAAAGTTTATCTTGTTCGAGGCTTTTCTCGCCGGAGAAGGCATTGGCGGGGCGCCAGCACCGATTGCGATCTACTTCTGGATTCGCGGAGCTCATTCTGTGGATAAACTGTTTCTTCTTGAAATTAGAGTCAACTATAGAACGAAACTGTGACGATCATCTTGCTTGCCTCTTTTCTTTCTCCTACTTGCTCTTTTGGCGATGCGTTCGCTTTCGGCTGGATTTTGAGCAACTATGAACAAGAGAGCGAACCCTAGCTGGTAAAGGTAGAAGGAGCTGAAGAAAGGGGGTCTTTTTGGTGCTTTTGACTCGAAAACAAGGTGGGTATCTTATCCTCAACCATGAATTCACTAGATTTGTGTTCTTATTCCATTATTAGCCACATGCTATGCATCTCTGTTTAACTATCACTAAGCAAAACCTAGATTGCTCTAGTAACGTACAGATTTCGTAAACTTAAGGGAAATGGAGAAGATGTTGTTGAGGGAAAATAGAGGCAAAAACAAGAACAAGGTTTGTGTTCTTATTGATGAAGTCACAAGATTTCTGTTCTTATTCCATTATTAGCGACATTCTATGCATCTCTGTTTAACTATCACTAAGCAAAACCTAGATTGCTCAAGTAACATACAGATTTTGTAGCCACATTCTATGCATCTCTGTTTAACTATCACAAAGCAAGATCTAGATTGCTCTTGTAACATACAGATTTCGTAAACTAAAGGGAAATGGAGAAGATGCTGTTGAGGGAAAATAGAGGCAAAAACATGAAGAACAAGGTTTGTGTTCTTATTGACGAATTCACAAGATTTCTGTTCTTATTCCATTATTAGCTACATTCTATGCATCTCTGTTTAACTATCACAAAGCAAGATCTAGATTGCTCTATTAACATACAGATTTCGTAAATTTATGTGAAATGGAGTTGTTTAGGGGAAATGGATTCAATCTGATTCGATGGCAATCAATGGGATGTGGAGCTGCAACCTGACTCAACTGTACTACCATTTGACTGGAAGAAATGGAGTTGGCAAGAGATGTGTGTCCAGAACCTCACAGAGACAAAGATGCCCACCTTCCACCTGGTTTTTGCTTGCCCTTTGAGATCAAACGGCACGATTTCTCGCCTCAATGCCTTGTCCATGGCCTCCATTGCACCCTGGTTCAGTGGTATTGGTAACGATTGAAAGTGATAATTGAGCGGGCGGGAGCTGTTCTTAGGAACCTCGAGTGAGTTGGACTTCAGCACTGCAACATCAATGTCATGGAACTGGAGACGGAACATCAGGGCGGAGAAGCTGGTGTGGGCCTTGTTGTTATCATTCACTGCCTCCAAATTTATGGTTATCTCTATCTCGAGCAACCCTAATTGATCATAGTTGAGCTGGTCGAGATGTGCATAGGCCACCCTGATGAAGGGCATCTTTGGTTGGTAGACCATGTACACTACGAACACCGCTATGCCTGCGATGATAACAGCTATAGTAAGGATGGCACACAGAACTGCAAGTGTCCAGATCAAGAAATGGGTCTGCTGGCCCTCCTTGGTAATCAGCCGTGGTCGCATTATGAGCCCTGATCAACAGCATTGGGGAGAAGAAATGCTGCGACCGCGATTTGTGTTCTTATGATGTCTGTTACCCATGGTATGAGGTCAGTTGGTGGCTTCATCCCTGTGCTGGGGTTCTTGTCCAAGGCAATGTGGAAAGTTTGGTATCTTCTTTGCCGAG
Source organism: Curcuma longa (assembly GCF_044706935.1). Lineage (NCBI taxonomy): Eukaryota > Viridiplantae > Streptophyta > Magnoliopsida > Zingiberales > Zingiberaceae > Curcuma > Curcuma longa. Next base: position 1,197,544 of record NW_027435599.1, on the reverse strand, counting down.
TAATAGGTTTTCTTGCTAAATGTGATCTTTTAAGACATTGATTGCTTTCTTGTTTCCCCAAGAACAATACCATGCTTGCCTTGTGCATCTCTCAACTTGTTGAGTTAGCCAAAAGCAACCATTTTAGCTTTAAATATTCCCTTGCGAAGTGTTCGCTTATTAAGCATGATCGAGGAATCGATACGGCTAATATATATTCTCTCATCATAGTGTTCTAATCATTTTTGCAGGTGTTTGTGTTTTGCAACTAAGGCTTTGGCTTCCGAGCGGAGCATTGGTTACTGAAGATTCAATTCGAGTACATGCCAACCTAAAGATTACTTCATCGACAAGGTATGAATCTCAAACAAACATGTAAGCTTGCTTTCCCTCAACAATAGCAAATACCTCGTTCGCTATGGAAGCTACGAATGATGTTATGTGCTTCATGCCGTTTTACCTCTTACCTCATAGTACTCTTTCGGTGAAGTTCATGTTCTATCGTAGAGTTTTGTGAAACTTCTGATCAGGGAAAAGTTATTCGACTGTTTGTCAAGAACATCACTGTGCACAATACATGGCCATGATCTTCAACAAAGTGAAAGGTGAGGCTTAAGCAAAGCTGAATAATCAATCGGTTGGCTTTGTATTTGTTTTATCATATTTCCATAATTTCTACATAGATGAATGTGGTTTGTAATTTATTCTGAAACCTTTTTCTTCTTGTCGTATAAGCATGGCAATGGATCGTAAGCTGTGATTGAATCAGGGCCTACGAGAGGAATTAGAAATTAATTTGGATGAAAATGATCTAGAATTATGATTATTTTAAAATTAAAATGGATATAATATTCTCTATCTTTTTTAATTTGATTTGTTAAAAAATAAGGATATTACTGGCTATTTTCAATGGGAGGCAAGAATCAAAACTGAATATTGGTTAAATGGATCCCCTACCTGATCAACTTGGTCTCGACTTGCCAAGGTAGAGCAAGTTCATTGAATAATGAACCTTGCTACATTAAAAGGAAATAAAAATAAAAAACGTTGAGAAAAAATGTACTTTACGAAAAAATTAACAAAGAAAAATACGCAACAGATGAGAACGAAAATATTTAAAGAAACAAAAGAGAGAACAAACTTAATAAAGCAGTGATAAAAGTTACAATAAAAAAACAAGAAATAGTGTTACATCAAAAATGAAATTTAAAAACTCAATAAAAAAAGGTGCACAAAATAATTAATGTTGAGAGTGGGATTTGAACCCACGCCCTTTCGGACCAGAACCTTAATCTGGCGCCTTAGACCAACTCGGCCATCTCAACTTTGAATATCACATAACAAAAACAATTGGAAGAGTTTTTTTGTCTGTAGTGGTAACGGTGACACGAAGAGGGAACAGATTCAAGCTCTATCAGAAAAAGTGTTTTTTCGTCTGTAGTCAAGTTGAATCTCGAGCTTACAGCGTGGTTAGCTTGTCTCGCATCAAGTACAAGCTTTGTTTGGATTAGTTTGTCGTGCCAACTAATTAAACAAGAACAAGAAAGTAAAAAAATCATGAGCATATATAACACACACACTTACATCAAAAAGAAAATAAAAAACTTAATAAAAAAAAAATGCACAAAATCATATATAAATAAAAACAATTAATGTTGAGAGTGGGATTTGAACCCACGCCCTTTCGGACCAGAACCTTAATCTGGCGCCTTAGACCAACTCGGCCATCTCAACAACTGAGGTCTCATTATAAAAATACATAAAAAATAGAAGAGTTTTCTCGTCTGTCGCTCATCAACAAGGTGTAGTAGTAACGTTGACAAGAAGAGGGAACAGATTCAAGCTCTATCAGAAAAGGGATCGACATTTGGATGGTTTTAAAACTTGTAATGGAGCACAATCATGAACTGAAGCCTTCTCCGCCGAGCAAGGCTCAATGTGTTCGTTCACAAAGAGAGATTCTTGTCATCGCGAAAGCCTTTTCATGTACTCAACCTTCAATCAAAATGCTCAAGACCCACACTGCTTTTTACAATGCAGTGCAGATTGAGAGTAGCAACTGCAGGATCAACATCTGACTCCATAGCTCAAATGGCTCACTGCTACTTCAATGATGCTGTCCGAATTGAGACCATGCACACAAACAATGAGGAGTCGATTCCCATTGTCGTGTTATTTTCCGATGTCCACTGCTTGTTGATGAAGCTGAGGCATCACTTACTTGCCCCTTCAGGCAGTGGATTGCCGCAACACCAGCAATGCCGGACTTGTTTCCGCAATCTCACCATCATCGTTTCGGCAAGATGTGCATTTTGAGCCGATCCAGGAAGAAGAATTGCACAGCATGACTTATTACTTCACAGGCAATGATCGAGATCATTAAAAAGCTCAACACTTCATGGTACACCATGACTATAAACTAAAACTGCAGTGAAGTTTAAATTTACTAAGTAACAAAGAACATAAATATGTCTTCAAATAGCATCTACGACATGCATGCGAACAGTCGTCCAACTTATAATACTGAACCATCGATCATACGAGTAGACATGCTTCTCATTTTCCTCATGAACATCGAAATTCAATTGTCAAAATAAATATTTGCAGAAGGAATCAAGGGAAAGTGAAGGAGCCTCCGATCTGTGAGCTACTGCCTGATGGTGGATTGATTGAAACCCAAAGTAGTGATATGGTGATGGCGAGGAGACCGGACCACACGAAGACGATCGTCGGCGTCCTTCCTCTCCGTCCCATGAGTCCTTTTGCGAACGGGTAGAGGTGCGCCAACACCCAGAAGCTGAAGAAAACTCCACCCAACAACTTGCTCCACTCCGGTATGGTGCTGTATATGGTGCGGCTAACTCCGACTGCAATTGCAATCAAATTCACCATCATGATGGTGATGGGCGGTATCATCAACGAGGTCCACTTGACGATGTAGAGATCAGCAAACTCATCGTCTTCATCATCGCCTGCCGACTTTGATGTGAGAGTGAATGAGATCTCAATGCCAGCGATCACCTTCAGCAACCCCTGGAGCACAGCAGCGAGATGGGCACTAGTTCCTCCGATCAGCCAGAACTGCTCATTCCGCCACCATTCTTCGAGCTCGATGGCAGACCACTTGATCTCGAGAACCGCTAGCAAGCAGAGTGTCAGCGTGATGAGGAGCAGGTAAGTGAGGAAGGTCACGTTGAGGGTCTGCACTATGAACTGCCCTGTGAACAGTGAGAGTGCTGGCAGGAAGCAATAGACGATCAGGAAGATGGAGGTGAACGGGTAGATGCCGACGTTGAGGTATGCAACTCTCTGGAGAATCTTCATTCTTGAACTTGCAAGCAATGCATTGTTACGGGAGAAGAAAATCTCGACAGAGCCTGTTGCCCATCGAAGTACTTGATGAAGCCGATCGGTCAGGTTGATCGGCGCCGTCCCACGGAACGCATCAGGCTTGGTCACACAATAAACAGACTTCCATCCTCTGTTATGCATCCTGTAGCCAGTGACAACATCCTCAGTTACAGAGCCGTAGATCCATCCGACACGCTGCCCCCACTCGGTCTTGTCTTCGTACCAGCATGAAATGACGCTGATCGCTTCAGCAACAGTGGATGCATCCAGAAGTTCCCTGGGAGCAGTGAGAATACCAGGTTGACGGCCATACTTCACGGCAGGATGATCAGCAAGAGGTCGGCCTTGGAGCTCAGCGACTGGAATAGAATCGATAAGGAAGGATGAGTTTCCAAACTGTTTAGGGAAGGTAGACATGGCCATCTCATCGTCCTCGTAATCTCCTAGGCGAAGTGCCCGTGTCTCCTCAGATGCCACGGCTGCCTGGTTTTTACGCATCCGAGGAAAGCAGCAGCTGCAGCAGCCCGCGCGATGCTCTTTGGATCGCGGAGGATCGAAGCCATACAGAGCAATTCGTCTGAAGAGGCAGCCAGTTCCGACGTAAACCGGACCTTGCAGTCCATCAAGCGCTCTCATGTTGACGTCGAAGAACACTGTATTGTTGTTTGCATAACGATCAGAGGGGTCGATGCCTTCAAACCGCTGAGGAAACTGAACGTAGCACAGGCGATCACCACCACGATCCATCATGAAGCACATGCCCTCTCGGAGGGCCTCCGAGTTATATACGTAGTGGTCACAGTCGAGGTTGAGAATGAAAGGACCGTTAGACATGATCGCAGAGGCACGGACGAGAGCATTCATGGCTCCAGCCTTTTTGTTGTGGTCATAGCCTGGCCGCTTCTCACGGGAGACGTAGACCAGCATCGGTAGACGAATATCTATGTCTGTGAAATCCAGAGGCCTGCCCTCTTCACTGTTCCCAAACAGTGGTTCATCGCTTGGAGGCTTCAACATTACCTGGAATCAAGAGTAGACAAATTTAGCAAAAAACATGAAAATCAGCTAAGAACACAGATGGTAGGGGAAAATATAATTTACTGACCAACAAATTACCTGAATGATTCCAGCATGATCACCACGAGTATGCTCTGAAGAAGGATTCATCCAAGTTCCAGGCCAGTGGGTGCCATCAGCCATCCATGTAGCTTTAGGAATTTTGATGGGTTCTATTGGATCATCACTAGCAACCTCTCTTTGTCGTTTCATTGCCTTCATCTCTTCACGTGCATGGTATGCATCAGATCGACGTCTGATTGATTCGGGCAAACCATTGATCCGAACTTTGAATTCATCATACTCTCTCTTTACCCGTCTCCGGTCCTTGACGAAGTCTGGTCGTACCTTGTTCTTGTAGGGGTCCTTCTTCAAATTAAAATAGCTTTCTGGATTTCTTGGCTCAATGCCATGTTTCCTGCAGAAAGGAACCCAAAGATTGGCAAAGCTAGCAGCCTCAGCCATGGCCTCGAAGGTCAAAAGGGCACCACCATCATCGGAGACATAACAAGATAGCTTTTCGACAGGATAGTCAGCAGCGAGGATGGAAAGTATGGTATTTGCAGTCACAAGTGGAGGTTCTTTCTCTGGATCGGCTGTGGAAACAAACACGTCGATGCCTGGAAGATCAGATTTTCCAGAGGGATTGTTGATTGTAGGAGTCTCAAACTTCTCCTTTAAGACAGCAAGGTCAGTGGCTCGATTTACAGGAGACAACTTTGGAAGCTGATCCAATAGCCAGGAGAATGCAAACCAAAGCTCACAGACAACTGACATCCCCCATAACCAAATAGCATCCTCATTTTTGTGCCTTATTCTCCAAGCAAGAAACAGCCCAAGAGCAACCATGCGGACGAAGATGAGGAGACTGAAAACAAAAAAGTATAATCAATTTTTTTCCCTCAGAAAGCAAAAAAAAAATCTCAAATGCAAGGATCAAAAAGTTTAGTGAATCTGATGATTGCCTACTTGGAGGATATATGGTCTCATACACAAGAGACAAGCATACAAACTGTATCACCACAGCATATAGAGATTTAGTACAAAAACAATGCCAAAATCAAAGTGACTAATCTAGACAAACAAGAATCGAGCACATTTCAACTTGAGGCAACTTTTGAGCAAAATTCTAACTGCATATTTGTCAATCCTAATTGCATACCTAGCAAACTGGACTGCAAGAATAATTCACAATGTATGCCAAAGAAAAGGATAAGAAAGTCATAATTATTACCGGTAAGGGCTCAAAATTGCAGCTGGGATCTTTAATTTTCGAGTAAGCGGCCGCCATGGTTTGTGTGTTAGCTCGCTGGGCTGCCCATTTTCTCCATCCCCTGTATTTTCTGTAGGCCAAATTGCATTGCCATAGCCATAGGTCCCTTTTGTCTCGAAGAGCCAGCGGTTATGATCCCAATCAGAAGTCTGGCTCCTAGTCAACTTCTGTGATCTCATTATCGAAAGCCTTCTTTCCATCTTTGACATCCCGAGAGGAGCAGGCAACTGGAGCGGCCGCCCTTCTAAATTATTGTTGACCATCTCCTCCAATTCAGTGGTTTTATATGGTTCTTTGCATCCTGGACAGATCCCACCACCAACCTTCACTGCATCTGAAAAACACTCACCGCATATTTTGAAGTCACATTCACAGGGAAGGATATCGACCCCACGCTCATCGCTCATGACCTTTGAATCACATCCAGGCATTGCACAAGAAGAGCCCTTGGCACCAGCCATCTGAGGATGGCTTGTCTCAGATTCAATCACTTTGTCCATCAGATGTGCACGCGTGACGCTATTGCATCCACCAGTAAACAGTGAATTTGAGACGTATTGTTCTTCAACCTTTGCAGAAATGACTGGATCCATCGGTTGATTGTCAGGAGTGGGGGGAATGTGCACATGATAATTAGTAAACTCCTTGTCAAAATCACCGCTTCCGAAATCACTATCAAGGTCATCTCTGGAGTAGCTAACGTAGCGGCCCGATGAAGTTCGACGGGCAAATTTGACAGTGGGGGCTCCAAGCGGTGGTCTGCCATCGCCCTGCTGCGGATCAGATGATGAAGCAAGCCGCACAGATTGACTTACTCTAAGAACATTGTTTGAAGACATCTCGTATCACTTGTAGAGATCGACCTTCAGAAATTACAGATAGAGACATGGAACAGCAAAAATAAAAATTGTCGCTTCTATAACAAGAACCACAAAATCTTCCTGATTTAACAAGTGTTAGAGCATAAAAATCTTAGCTTTACCGAAAAATAAATAGCAAGATGACATCTGAAAGAGTCGACAGCCCTTTAATGTTTCGTGTAACGAAAAAAATCCCCAAATCATAAAGAATAACAGAGAGAAGACGTTCGGAACAAGATCGGGAAAATGCGGAAGAGCAGAAACCTAAGCAGTTCAAAAGAAGATGACCACCGGTTAGATCGCCTACCTCAGAGTTCAACGAGAGCGATGAAGCACATGATGGTTTTTCTTAAAGCGAGAGAGAACACCACAGGGGAGTAACACCAGACTCGTCAAAGATCGGGAGGTTGGACAACAGACCCGACCGATTCTCCACCGAACACCGCTGTTGAACCCTTCAGCGTTGTCTCTTTCTTAAGAAAGCGTCTCACTTACGAAGTACCGCGCCGAGAGGCGCGACGTGGTCAAAGGAAGAAGAGGAACCAGCGCAGGAAGCGAGATGGGCTGTCGGCCGGAGGGCCCCTGGCCACCGGAGAGGAGCGCCTGCTAGGGTTCGGCGACGGCGATGCGGAAGAGTGACGAAGACAGAGAGGAGAGATTTGAGCGAAAGGAGCGGCCTTTTTAAAGAAATTAAATTAAAAGGAAAAAGACAGTGAAAGAAAAATATTTTCTCAAAGCGACGAGGAAGGCGAGCCGAACGGAACTAATCTGCGCGAATCCGACGTGCTGCTTCGGACTCGAAACAGCGTGAGACCACCGTTTCAAATAGGACAGCTGGACACGTGCGCCCCAAAGGCAGAAGCTGTCTACGCGTTGACATGGCAAGCTCTCATTCGTCAAACGAAGAAGATTCTCGAAGCGTAAGGCACCGGCGTAGGAATTGCCCTGTCCGGGGCGACGGATCGCGTGTTCGCGTCGAACCAGAATACTCAGTGATTTCGTGACCTGTAAGTTTCCAATTTGTTATCATCTGTGGGCCTCGGCGAGGGCCCGGTGCTTTAATCCATTATATGCGTGTGAATGTGTCTGAGGTAGGACAACTGTTCTTCAATCTCGTAGCTCATAGCAAACGCGTGGGAAGCTTGCGTGTGGGTGTGCATATCGAACCAGAGTACGCAACAGCATGCTGACGCGTCCGTACTCTATTTGCCATCCTTTGTAGGACACACAGTGGACCCCAGTGATCAACTAAAGTTCAGCATCCAAACTGTGTCCGGGGTGCGACAACCGTTGGGTTAACGCGGCGAGGACAAGGGTGGAGGCGAGATTGGTGCGTTGGAGATTAGCTGTGAGGAATTAACATTTGCATGGGAGGAGAACGCACGTGGTCAGCATCAACGCGTTCTAATGGAAAATTTTGAAGCACAAAATATTTGTTTTATTTTTTTAATTGGATATAAAATAATTTTTTTTAATTTAAAACTAATAATAAAATTATACCATGTTTAGGATTATTATTATTTATAGAAAAATATTTTCATATTACAATTACCAAGTATATTAATTATTACTGATTGACTTTAATTTTACCTTTATTGAAAATTTCCTAAAATATGATCTCGTTTTTCAATAAAAAAATATTGATTTTTAAATTCCCTTTCAATTCAAATGATTTAGATTGTGGCATGATTTAGGGAGGATGTATCTTTTTAGGGAATATTTTATATCCCCCCTCAAAGTTTACCTTTTTGTAAAAGTACAAATTTTAAAATTTTTAAACTCCTCTTTGTTTACCGAACATATTATCCATTTAGTATAATAATTTATATTTTATTAAGTTAATCGTATTATATGTCAATTATATATTCAATCAATATATATTTTATCCCCAAAAAGGGCACTTTTATTTATTAATAGTAATTTTTTTTCCCCCAAAAAACTTTTATTTATATAGTAATTTTTATTTAAATTATTATAACGTTAACTAATTTTAGTCAAAAATAGTATAATATAAATCATTTCTACTTCGTTGTCAAAAATACTTTAGTGCTTGTTAAAATTATTCCAACATTATTAAATATTGGTTAAATTTTTTAAAATAAAAGTACTGTGACTTAAAATAATTTTAGTGAAAATTGCAATTAACAGATAAAATAGAAAAAATAAATAGCAATTGATTAAAGGCCGCACATGTTAGGAAATTCCTAAAACACACTTAACTTTTAAATTTTTGACGTACTTATTTTTTATTTTGCCTCTCCCGTTAACCACTATAATGCCACTATGATACCAATTTTTATCACTATAATATTAATTTTTAAAAATCAATATTACTATGATATTTTTTTAAAAAAAAAATCAATATCACAATGATATTACATTTCAAAAATTAATATCATTTTAGTATTACATAAACTTTAAAATCAACATCACTATGATGTTAAATTTCAAAGAATAATATCATTGTCATGTTGATTTTCACACATCAACACTATTGTGATATTGATTTTTTAAAAAATATTATTTTAATATTAAAGATTGAGTATTTTTTTGAAAATAAAGTGTACCTTTTATTTATTATATCATATAATATTAATTTTCTTAATCCAATTAAATATTTTTTAATTAATATTTTTATATATTTCATGGAAAGTGACGGTATACAATATCTGAGGTGGGTCACGTTGCCGGGCGGTGGGGCATGTGGCGTCGTCATGCGCGACGTAACCGAGGAAATCGCGGCGCGAATTCTCCTCATTTCCTTTTTATTTATTTATTTTTATTTCCTCCCAAGGAAGAAAACTTTTAATAATTAATAATTTTCTTTTTTTCCAGATAAATACTTTCTTTATAGATTTATTTTATGAATATTTTGAAATGGAAAGTAATGTTTATTATACAAATGAATAAATTTAATTTCAAGAGATAAATAAGAAAAATATAGACGTCAAACTTAATAATAGTATTTTTTTTTTCATTAATTGAAACTTAACCACCCCTTGACTGTAACAATTTTGACTAAGATTTTCTTTTGACTAATGATTAATTATATTTTTCAAAAGAATGAAAATCATATCGATGAATTTGGATCAAACCTAACCCACTATCTCACAATTTGGGGTAAAAGAAACCTAATTCAATAACGAATAGATGAAAATTTGATACTCACAATGAAAAAGAGAAAGAAAGAACATGAACATGAACATGGCAATAGTTTTTTAACTTTCAAGAATAATACTTAAAAATGTTGAATGTATATTATTATTCTACTATCCCATGTGATAAAATGATTTTAAAGACCGGAAAAAAGTAAAATGTTTATAAAATATATGATTGTGATTAGTTGACTTTCTCTACACACGTTGAAATGAGTTCTTTTGACAAGTTGAGTATGGGTCAGGTCGACTCCTCTTGAGTTTGTGTTTATCTAGGCGATTATTGTTAGGTCGGTTTCTATTGGATCAGCTTGTATCAAGTCAAGCAACATAAGGACGACGTCAAGACATTTCAAGTTTGTGTTTGTTAAATATATGCTTTGGCGGAGAGAGCTGAATGACTGAGTGGTCAACTGCCAAATGCTGAGCAGAATGGCCGAGCAGAGTGGTCGAACTCAGTGCCGAGCAGAGTGGCCGAGCCGAATGGCAGAACTGCCTAGTGCTGAGCCGAGTGGCCGAACCGCCGAGTGCCGAGCCAAGTTGCCGAATGGCCGAGCCGAGTTGCCGAATGACCGAATGGCCGAGCCGAGTTGCCGAATGGTCGAGGCCTGCGTTCAACGCAGTTTCCTTAAAACAGATTTATCCCCTCCGGCGGTGCTTAGAGGTAAAAACGGACGTCTGTTTCCCAGGATACAACGACAGAACCGGAAAACAATCAAGCACAGATCGTTGCCGGCGAACTGATTACACCCGTAGGCTATCACAGGGGAAAGCAGAGAAAAGAGGAAGTGATGGATCGAGAATACTCTGTTCTCTGCTCCCATCGCTGCCTCTTTTATAACCTCGCACCATATCTCCAATTAATTGGAGATTAATGGTGGAATTGATGGCTTGATTCAAAACGTCTAATTAACTCTGGCCGTTTCAACGCCAGGTAATAACTCTTGTCCGTTTCATTGCAGCCAACGTTACAAAAAAAATTGAAAGGAATGACAAAATGTTGGTTCATCTGCTTGGGCAAATTACGCCCTGACCGATCCGACATTCGACGCGCGTAGGTCGCGCTCGCACACAAGTTACCTTGTGGGCAATGCAATCCGGGCCCTGGATTTGCACCCCCCTTGCGCACCCACGCGTGAGAGAGAGCCTCTCCCCTTGCATTTGTTCATAACATCAATGCTTGTGATACAATATAAACCAACTAAGTTGCCCTTCAACTACCAATGTGGGACTAAAGTCCTCCATATGAGGGTCTTCTCCATCCTTCCATTTCATTGTTTCTATTCATATTTCCAACAATGTTTTCCAAGCCGACTATTGTTGGGTCAGTTTCTATTGGATCTGCTTGTATTGGGTCAAGCAATATAAGGACAGCACCGAGATATCTCGAAATTGTGTTTTCCTGGCCGACTATTGTTGGGTCGATTTCTATTGGATTGGCTTGTATCGGATCAAATAACTAGAGCTGTCAAACGGGACAACCCATGGCGGGGTGGGCTAACCCATGACGGGCCCATCATATGGCGGGGCGGGGCGGGTTGGGAAATCTCCAACTCAACCCAACTCAAGGTGGGTCGCGGGTTAGGCGGGCCAACCCGCGGGCCTATTAAAAAAATAAAAAAATATTAAAAATTTTAAGTTTGAAGTATAATTTAAATTCATTAAGTTGAAAGTTTTAAGTTTGAATTATAATTTTTAAACTTAAATTGTATTTTAAATAGATATGAATCCCACTAATTCATTAAATTTTATACTTTAATTTTAAAATTTAAAATAAATAAATAAACTTTCTCAACCCGCGGGTCGACCCAAGCCCGCCGCGGGCCAACCCACGCCGGTCGCGGGCCTAGGCGGGCCACCTCAACCCATCTTAAAATGGATTGATAAAATTTCAACCAACCCGCCTAAATTTCTTGACGGGGCGGGCCAACCTGGCGGGCCTAACCCAACTTGACGGCTATACAGACAACACAAGGATGGGTCTGAGACATCTGGTAAGAAGATATCCGGTTCTTATGAGGATCTCAAACGATGACAACTGCATTAGGAAGATTGAGAACACTGTAAAAGAGTAAAAAAAAAAAAAAGGTCAAGATGGATCTTCATGAAATTTCTGTGATGCTCAAGTCAAACCCTTACAAAGAAAAAAAGAGAAGTAGATGGGAAAAACTGTAAATAAGTAGTAAAAAATTATTGGGGGTATTTATGTCCGTGTGAGCGGACCTCCTTTTATACCATCCTAGGAGAGTAAAGATAGTCTATCGTTTGCACACTTCTTGCTTAACCGCATCATGCCATATTATGATTGCATGACTCCGTCTTTCGATCTGCTAGCTCGACCCGAGTTTAGTCTTGAATTCGGCTAATTTATCTTGAACTCGCTGTGAATTGACTTAGTTTGACTTGAGCTCGACTGTGAATTTGATTGACCTGACTTGAGCTCGACCATGAGTTGAACTAACCTGCCTCTGCGTTGATTTAATTTTAGACATGTCACGTGGCCTCGATTGCCTCCACTACATCAATATACAATAGCAAAAGGTATTGTAAATGGCCAGTTGATCTTTCAATCATGATTTTGATGCCCTAGAAACACTTCCTGCGTGTTGTTTTACGAGGACATACGAAACATTAATAAATAGCAGTTCCTGATTGATTCCGCAATCAACGACAGTTCAGACTCTTCGTTGTTTATTTCATTTGCCAGAATGTTCCAAGTGAACACGGAGAGCGAGAGGAAATAAATAGAGTAAACAGAGATGCGTGCTCATGTGTGATTGTGAAACATTGCTGTTAACGCAGCAGTTGAAGCAAGCATTGGTTGAAGGTAGGCCAACAGCTGTCCAGACAAAGGTGTTAAACTTATTTGTTAAGTTAATCGACTAACTCAAGTCAATATTAAAAATGATTATTTAAATTCGAATTGATTTTTTTAAAATTTGATTTAAATTTATTTGAGTTTGATTTGTTTAGATATTATTGAACTTTTAATTTAAATTTATTTGATTATTTAAAATTTTATATTTTTAAACCAATTGATTAGTTATTAAATTTGATATTATAATTTATTTGTTATTTTTAAGAGTTTATTTATTTATAAATTTTATTTATAGATATAATTTATAAAATTTTATTTATGAATATTAATAAATATTAATTTAATAAATTATTTAAATTTATTTATTTAAATAACTCATATCGAGCGTAATATTAAATTTGTCCATAAATATTTAATTCATTTATAATCTTAATAATATCTTGGATGAAAATTTAAAAAATATATAAAAAAATGTCCCATCGTATTATTGTTCAATGGCACAGTAGGAATAATATTGATTAAAGTTGCTTCGATTGATCAAGTACGAGTAAGTTGTAATAATTTTGATAAAAAATATTTCAATAATATTCAATCCATTTTAACTAAGTTGAATGATTTTTTGATCGAATTCAAAATAATAGAAGGCTATCTATCTTTAGGATTAATCTGATAAAAAAATTAGATATTTGATTAATAAAAAAATTATAGAATATCAAGTTCCCTTTTGATATTTTCTTAAAATGCGACAATTAGGAAATAAAGGGCACCCTAAGATCTTTATCAGCAAGGGCGTTTTTAGAAAGGAAAATAAATTTGATGACAAAATTGGAAGTTTCCCGGTTTTTGGTTAATTAACCGTTTTATATAATTAGACATAATCAATCTGCTAAAACCCTGGTCCATAAGCCAATCCCTAACTAAAACCCAATCCAATTCCGCGATCTGCTTCGTCTCTTTACAATCCTCCTCGATACTCCGGCCGCCGTCTTTCCTCCCACACCGATCGGAAGGCGAGAAAGAGTGAAAGTGATGGCTCCTCCCGAGGAGACTACTGCGGCCCACGCTGCGGCAGAGGCAGCGGCGATCGAGGAGAACCTTGCTGCAAAGACCACCGGCGATCAGCCCATCTCAACCATCGTGATCGTCGTAGGTACTGGACGAAACACTATTTTTCTCTCCTTCATTTCAAGTGTTGGTTATTGAATTTGGTTGCGTGGCTTCGGATCGGTAGCGATGCAGACGGAGGCGCTCCCCTTGGTCGCAAAGTTCGAGCTTTCAGAGGATCTTGATCGATCAGTGTGAGCTTACAGATTAAAATATGTATTTTTGTCCTTAACTTTGGCCAATAAGAAAGCAGGACGCGTATTTTCTCCTTCGAGAAGGATTTTTTTTATAATTGTTTTGCGAAAGTGAATGTTTAGATTGATCGACGAGTAGGGTTAGGGTGGTGCAGGATGCAGAGCTATGCTCCCGCCGATGTTGTTTGTCACTACACCCCCTGTAACAGATATTTTCGATGCCATCTCATGAGTGGCCACAAAGAGTAACCACAATATCATTGTCCATAAGCACTAGCCTTCTGTTGCTGCAAAAAATTAATGCCGCAAAATCGTCTGATTTTTCCAGTGTGGTCTAACTGATTGATATAGTTTGACTACCATTCTGGTACTGAAGTATGATATAGTTTGACAACCATTCTGGTACTGAAGTATGGTATAATTTGACTACCATTCAGGTACTGAAGTATGATATAGTTTGACTACCATTCAGGTAGTGAAGCGTTATAGAGAAATGTAACATTTGGTTCTACTGATCTGCAAAAGAATAACCATGTATCCAATTTAATGTATTTGCAAATGTATTGCTAATTGGTTTAGCTCTCACATCATTAACTGCTTTGATATTTCTATTACATATCTGTGAGAGTTGAATTCTGTTTGCAACAGGTTTCCCAAAGGTGTTCCATGGGTCCGATATCATGGTACTTACAAAGGCCTGCATATCAATCTAGTATGGCCAGGGAAAGATGCAGTATTGGGTAAAATCTCCTTTATTTCAGACTTCTTGATTCAGATGTGATATTGGCTAGTATATTTTTCTTCTAAATGAGATGCTTTATTTTTCTCAAGGCACTCCTGTTTGTATAATGGGTCTGGTAATTTTAATTGCACAAGATCTATTGATTGATAAATGTGAATGATGGTTGAAGAGTGACATTGTTGTTTGTTCTGATAATAATTCAGTAATAAATATTTTCATTCTTTTATCCCTTTTTCTATATTTACACAATAAGATTGCTGCATGCTTACATTTTTTTTTTGATTTTTTTTCGAAAATTGTGAATTTGACTGCTAATAATTATTTTAGAGTTTCTGTATGTCTAGAGGATCTACAAAAGAATCAAGTTGGTGTGTTGTTCTTTTAAATCGATGGAATTTTTTAATCAATTAATTAACTAATGTGATTTCTAAATGTCTCTGAAAGTATTTAAGGTATGGTACACTTTTCTTATCTAGATCATTTAATTTCTGTGTTAACTATGCTCTGAAATGTTTCATACCGAGGTGAAGCTCAAGTGTCATCAAGCTCTTTCTGCTAGGTTAATGGCTCTAATCTAGCATTTGAAATTCAGAGTTCTTAGATTGTGTTTTCAACTTAGAATGACAAATCCCTTCCCTTTCTTTTTCGTTGGCTGGGAGTTATCATTGAACTTTTCTACTAATTTCAGGTGTTGATAGTGTTGGCACTGTATCAGCATCTCTTTTAACTTATGCTTCCATTCAAGCATTCAAACCAGACCTTATTATCAACGCAGGAACTGCTGGTGGCTTTCAAGTATGTTTCTCATATAACATCTTGGAAGTCCAACATAAATTTCATGACTAAAAGATCAACTTTTAATGATTATATGGATGATTTAGATGAATAAAGCTTATCATTGATGTTTGCTAAAGGCTTGTATGTTTTTAAAAGAGATAATGATGTCTGAATAATACGACTTATGAACTTAGTGGTGAATCAGTCGCATTGAAACCCGTTGATCTTTGTAGGGACTATTACCTTCCGCAACCTCTCTTTTGCATTTGCAACTACATCAAACTTTACTGAAACATTTTGAACATAGATGTCCACTCATCCAATCGTCTATTTTTTGTTTCTTCGTTGATAGACTTATGCCCTTGACAAGAGAAGAAAGTTGTCCTAAGAGCCTCTATCGAACCACTTTGTCTTGGCTTTTTTTATGTATGTCACATGTTTGTATCTCTCCATAGTCCACTCATACACAATTTCTGTCGGTTTAAAAGGAGTATTAAAGTTTTGTTTGTTATATTGGTCTTGCTGATGCTTCTGGCTTTCTGTTAATTGGTTTTATTCTTATTAGATTCTTGGCAATTCAGGCAAAAGGAGCTTCAATAATAGATGTCTATCTTGCTTCAGATGTAGCTTTCCACGATAGAAGAATTCCTATACCAGTGAGTCTTCCTGCTGCTATCTCGCTTGAATGCCCTTTATTCGTTACACTCTTCTGACCTATAAAACCACAGAACAATTATTTGTTTTTTTTTTACTTTATGCCTTTGAAGTGATAGTGCTTGCTAAGCTTGGTCAGGTTGGATTGTTATGGTTTCTTTCAAATTGGCCATTTCTCATTAAGTAACCTGTTACAGTTCTATGTTTGATCTCAAACTTTGGAAAAATGGAATATTTTCTTTTATATTGATGTGAAAGATTTGAAGAAGTTTCCCTGCTGCATTTGACTCTTTTTATTTTTTTACATATGCAAGTCTTTGATTTATATGGAATCGGAGCAAGGCGAACATTCTCCACTCCAAATCTTGTAAAACAACTTGGAATCAAGGTATTTGTGAGGAGTTTTAATGCATGTTCTTTATACTAGCATTATCTTGAAAATATGGTGGCTGCATATGAAAACTTAGTACGGGAATCCAACAGCATATAGAGTTGGCCACAGTCACCTAATCTTTTATCTCTTATAAGCCAATCTCCATTTAGTACTGAGCCCCCTCCCTCTCTTTCTCTCTTACACATGCCCACGAGCATGCTCGCCTGCTCCCCCTCCCTTCGGTGTTCCCTACAATTCCTTTCTCCACCCTTGTCTTTCTTCTTCCGTCATCTTAGTTAATTTTCTCATTCATCCTGCATCAGATGTATTTTTTTTTTATTTTTTTTTGTAAAACCTTTTATTTGCTGAACCTTTTGTTCCCGTTTCATAAATGCTTTCATCTAAATGCTCGTGTTATGATGCTGGCCTAAACTTGACTTTTAACGTGGTTCTTTTAATCAAATATGACTAAACCATTTTCCCTCTTATTTTGATTGGAAGAATTGACAATTGTGTGTAAATTAAATGCCTCATACTGGTGCCCCTTGTTAATAGGCTTCTTTTGATCTACCATAGGTCGGAAAATTGTCCACTGGGGATTCCTTGGATATGTGTCCACAAGATGAATCATCAATCACGGCAAATGATGCAACGCTTAAAGACATGGAGGTAATATGCTTGTCTAATGATCCATTTATCTTTACAAACCTGCAAGTTCGGTTACATGTTTGAATTATAGTGCCAATGTCCTCAGTCTAGTAGCAAGGGGCTTAAGATCAAAGAATACTCTACAGTCCCTACTAAACCTCAGGGCTAATATCAAACTTTTTATCCTTACCGATTTGAGACTCATGGAGAAGTGAAACCATCTTCTATGTACTCTTAAGATGCTCTTGTACTAGAAAATAGAGGCTATAAAATGAAGAGTGCCACCTTCTACATGCGATCATTGATCATTTTAAAGCCTTAGAAATGAGTTTGTGCTACTTCATCTCCACATCGCAAACATGCAAGTTTGGTTAGATGTTTAAATTATAGTGCTTATGGCCTAAAACTAGTGGCAAGGGGTTTAAGATACAAAATTATTGTATCATCCCAACTAAACTTTGGGGCTTTGTAACTTGCATATCGAACTTTTTGGAAGTGAAACCATCTTCTATGTTCTTTTAAAATGCTGTTGTACTAGAAATCGGGCTATAAAACGAAGAGTTGCACCTTCTACATGTAATCACTCATCATTTGCTACTTCATCTCGGTGTTCCGATCCATGATTCAAGTGTATTGGCTGATAGTTACCGAAAGACTTGCATTTTCTCAGGGAGCAGCAGTGGCATACGTTGCTGATTTATTATCTGTTCCGACAATCTTGATCAAGGCTGTGACGGATATCGTGGACGGTCCAAAGCCGACCGCCGAAGAGTTCATGGAAAACGTAGTTGCTGTCTCAGCCGCATTACACTATGCTGTTACTGAGGTGGTCGACTTCATAAGTGGTAAGAGCCTCTCCGATCTTTGATCTTACTCATTGGCCATGCTGCGAGTCGCCTATTTATGAACTACCTTGTAGCTAAGTTTGCCGGTGCGATATCCAGAATCTCATTCAATGTTGGTGGATCGTTGATCATAACTTCTAAGTTTGTCTGTCTTGATCATCGATCCTACCCTGTATAAAGAGTTATTTTTACCCTTATTAGCAATCCTTTCTCATTGTGGGAAATCTTATATTCATCTATTAGATGTTTACTAAGATCTGAGAATCCATGTTTATATGGTTTTGGCTCATTCAATATCATATTGTAGAAGGTTTATGTCGTCTCTCCTTCGTTTGGTGTTCTCAGAATCCTTGTCTGTGGCTTTGGCTCATTCTAATTTGTTCAATGGTTTTTTTTTGTTTGGCTCAAAATAATACTTTTGGCTTTTTTTTTCCTCAAAATTTGAATCTCAATACCTAATACTGTTTCCAAACTCCAATCAATCTTTCCGGAACAGAAATGCTTTTAAAAATTTTAAATTTTATGGTTTTTAAATTGTCTAATAATAACAATTAAGTTTTCATTTAGGTTTTAAATTGTCTAATAATAACAATTAAAAATTTCCGGAACATGATTTTTTTTATTATATATATATGTGTGTGTTTTGACATTCTGTGCGACTCGTGCTGTGCGACTCTATGAGCGACACAGTTGATCCATCGTCGTTGTTATCGCCCTCGTCTCGCCGTCCGATCATTGTCGGTCGCCGGCCCGGGCATGATCGATGCGGCACTCATCAGCACGTCGATCGGCGTCGAATTCCAGTCCGATTGTGGTCGGAATCCAGCGCAATTTGGTCGGAACACGGTCGACAGTAGCACGCGTGCATTTTCGATCAAATCGCGGTCGGATTTCGACCAAATCACGGTTGGAGATCGGCCGAGGAAGGATCACCGTGCGACACTGGTCCTTCCTCGGTCGGTCTACGGTCGCAATTTGGTCGGAATCCGATCGCGATTTGACCAGAAACGCGATCGGCAATGGCGTGCATCGGTTTCCCGCCAAATTGCGTCGGAATCTGACGTCGGCCGACACGTCGGCAAGTAGCGCATCGATCGTGGCTGGGCTGACAGTCGGTGCTGGTTGGACGGCGCGACGAGGACGACTAATAGCAGCAAGAGTCAGGATAAATACTGTACATTTTACCATATTTGGACGGTCAGTCTATTCAAATCGTGTTTTACTCATAATTTGTGTTTAAAATATTTTTTTTTGGGTGCTTTATGGGTATGGGTATGCTCTTTTGGTATTGAAAATTAGTGGTGGACACGTATTCAAAGCCCTAATGGGCCAAGCCAATCCCATCCCTATTCCAATTAAATATTAAATGGCGGATTTGGGCCTTCTTCTATACCTCTCGCTTCGCCAGCCACGACCACATTTCCTATTCCTACCTCCCATCCTCGCCGAATCCAAAGCCTCTCCCCTTCCTCCGATCGATCTCCGATCGCCTTCAATCTCTCGTCTCCGATCGCCTCCGCCGTATCCGATGGGTAGCAACGCACGAAACAAGCCGATCCGAGGCTTCCGGAAGCCCCGCCGCTCATTGAAGAACCCGCCGGACTCCGCCGCCTCGGCCTCCGATCCCGCCATCGACACCGCTTCCTCCTTACCTCCCAATCTCGCCTCTTCCTCGTCCGGACACCCCGATCCCGACCCCGGCTTCGGCATCCCTAACCCCTCCTACGTCCCCGGCCCCTACGACGACGCCGGGTGGGGGTACTTCACCGAGGAGCAGCTGGAAGAACACCTCCTTGGGAATCTTGACCTCGTCTACAGGGAGGCGCTTTCGCGTCTGATCGCTCTGGGCTATGACGAGGACGCGGCGCTCCGCGCTGTCCTCTGCAATGGCTATTGCTACGGATCGATGGACGTGCTCTCCAATATCCTCCAAAACGCCATCGCTTATCTCAACACGCCATTGCCTCGGAAGGATTCCTCCGTCGTCCCTGCCGCATCGAATGGATTCACTGACCTCCGCCATCTCCAGGAACACTCACTCACGGGATTGGTCTGTCTTCTCCAGCAGATGCGCCCTAATCTTACCCGTGGCGACGCCATGTGGTGCCTTTTGATGAGCGATCTGCAGGTTGGCCGCGCCAGCATTATTGAGATCCCGTTCTTGTCGCTGCCGCCGTCGGCTACCACACACCCATCTCCTACTCTGGACCCACCTCCTTCTCCTGTGACCGCATCCACCACCCGAGATGACGAGTTGAGAAATCCCTCTTTTAGTCTTTGCAAATCTGCTGAAGCTGCTACAGTAGCCCCAGCTGTTTTTGGTGGTGATGTTGCTGCCGACTCTCGGCGCTATGCTCTTCATCCTTCTATGAAGTCTGCCATGAGGCGGAATGCAGCCTCGTTTACTCCGACTTCTGGTTTTCGTCCATTTTTAAAGCCATCGACACCCCAAAAGATCTCTAATTTTCCGTCAGAGCAGCTGAAGCCGAAGGTAGATAGTGCTGCTGCCGATAGAAGGGAGAATGACTCCTCTTCGGATCTCAGCGCAGTGGATTCCGTACTAAGGGCTTTGGAAGGCATGAATCTTGAAGAAAATGGTTCAGGGGATCCCAAGAAAGACATGATCTTGGACGTTATTAGCCAGATTCGGGATCTTGAGGCTCAGGTGAAGGAGAGGAAGGAGTGGGCTCAGCAGAAGGCACTGCAGGCTGCTCGCAAGCTGAGCAATGACCTCACAGAGCTGAGGCTGCTGAGGATGGAAAGGGAGGAGAACTTGCGGTTAAAAAAGGGAAATCATTCATTAGAGGATGCCACCATGAAGCGGCTTACTGGGATGGAAGGTGCACTAAAGAAGGTGAGTGGGCAGGTAGACCGATCAAATGCTGTCGTACGGCGGCTGGAGACTGAAAATGCTGAGATGCGAGCTGAGATAGAAGCTTCCAAGTTGAGTGCATCGGAGTCGGTAAGGACATGTGCTGAAGTGGCTAGGAGGGAGAAGAAGTGTCTTAAAAAGCTGATGGCTTGGGAGAAGCAAAGGGAGAAAATGCAGAAAGAAATTGCAGAGGAGAAGAAGAAGATCAAGCAGATGCAAAAGAAATTGGATGAAGCCAGGGATGCAACAAAGGAATATGAGGTAGGTCTGAATCAAATTCAATTATTGTTTGTAATAAAATGCTAATCCTTTTTGGAATATTTTTAGTTAAATATCATCTTAGTTCATTCATTGGTTATATTAGCTTCTTTGAATATTTGAGATCTCAGATAACAAGAGTAGACAACAGATTACAAATTTAATTTCATTGTCGAACATAAAATTAACCAAGTAGTGATAAACAAGGAGATGGGTTTTTAAAAGTTTGAGATTTTTAATGATTTTATTTTGGTAAGAGCTCCTCTTTAGGAGTATAAGGTTTTAAGAAAATGTTTTATTGGTAATTGTTTCTTTTTGGGCATTGAATAGTTTTGGTATGTATAGTTTTGCTAGGATTGTTTTTTTTTATAGTTTTTTTAGGTTAGGCTTGTAAAGAGGTCCAATTCTTCAATGTATGACCATCTTTTAATTTAATAAAAACTCCTCTTATCCCTTGTGCTGTGTCAATTTTGTCCCAATTCTTTGTGTGAGTTTGGGTTCAATTTTTGTGCTACATGAGATAGTTTTCTCTGTATGCTTTGTTTATTTGGAGGGGAAGAAATAGATGGGAAATGAAATAGTACAGGAAATAGGAAAGAAAGAAATGGGTTGAATTATCTTATTTTCACTTTGTTTCATTTATCTTGCTGGGAAGAATTGAAGGAAGAGATACACCTTCACTTATTTGTTCTTACAAAATGTATAAATTTCATTTCCATTAATTTCTGTCTGATTTGAACTACAGGAGATGGATGGAACTAAATTACTCTCTTCTCTATTTTCTCCAAAGTAAATAAGAGAAATTGATCATGTCGTTCCATTTCTTTCTTTTCTGTCTAATTTTCATTTTTGTAAACACAGCATTAGAAGACTCAGATTTTAGTTGTCATCACATTCAAAATAGGGTTAGATTTCAAGGGTCTTATGATGCTTCAAACTTCCAATTCTGTTTGTTTTATTTATTGTATGTTGCACCAAAACAAAAGGCTTGAGTCACTAGTTGTCTCCTTGACTGGCACCAACCTATTCAACATCATAGATGTTCTTGGTTTCTCTTTCCGCCAAAAATTGTTATGCAAATTGGTGATTGCTCTATCACTTATTAATAGTTGAATATTTTACTATTATTTGCACAGTGTTCATAATATAGGATTCAACTTTACATAGTCTCTTCTTCATTAACTTTATTGTTTATTGATCTGACTTTGTAGATTAACTCAAGATTCAGCAGTAAATTCAAACTACTGAAATTTTTATATTTTTCTCTAGCATGTTGAAGATGACGATTACTTTCAGGAATTTACTAGTATTGTGTTGCTTTATCTTTGGCATGCATACAAACATCAATGCAACTACTATTTTGAAAACCAACATGGTATTTTATCTATCAACTTCTCAATGCAACAGTTGTTTGGCATAAAAGTTCCATTATATACTTCATCCTTCTCAATGAATGAATCCATTTAATTATTGTGCTAATGTTAGGATGTTTTCTGAAAGGAATACATTGCAGAGTCTGATTGTAACATCTTGGCAAAGACTCAGAGCTCGAGTGTAGTGATAAATATGCAAGAGTTCACATTGCAGGGTCCGACTGTAACGTATTGACAAGGACCGCTATATCTTCATGAAAACTTGGATGTTGTGTTAAATAGGTAAGAGTTCTCACACCATAGGTTGGATAAGAACAAATATTATAAGAAAATTAATAGTCTAAGATTTGGAACGTGGAACATAGGAATGGCAATTGATAGTAGATACGATGATTTGGAGAAGAATTAATATTTTGTGTGTACAATAGACAAAATAGGTAGGTGAGAAGGCAAAGATGATAGAGAACTCAGATTTTAAATTATAGTACACTAGAAAGAGTAAAACAAGAAATGGAGTTGGTATTGTTATAGATAGTTCGTTAAAGGATGAAATTACAAGAGTAGTTAGAAAGAGAGTTAGAATTATAGCTCTCAAGATAGTAGTGGAGAAAGAAATTATGAATGTAATTAACATATATACACCTCAAGTAAGATTAGATGAAGATATCAAATCAAGATTTTGAGACGATCTAGATGAAGTATTACAAAATATTCTACCAAATGAAATGATTTTAATAGGAGATAATCGAAATGAGCATATCGGAGTGAAAAATGAGGAATATGAGAGGGTGCTTGAGGGTTATTAGTTTGGAATAAGAAATGAGGAAAACTATATTGGATTTTGCGATAACATATGATCTTATACTAATTAATAAGTTTTTTTAAGAAAAGAGAAGAACACTTAGTCACGTTCAAAAGTGGGAATAATAAATCGCAAATTGACTTTCTTATGGTTAGGAAGAAAGATAGAAAATTTGAAAAGATTGCAAGGTCATCTTTAGAGAAAACTTAACTATCCAATATAGGTTAGTAGTGTTGGATATACGCCTTAAGCATAGTATCAATAGAAGGAAAATATAACAACTCCAAGAATTAAGTAGTGGAAGTTAAAGATGAGAAACAAAACATATTTAAAAAGAAGATAGGAGTATAAGCATTACGTGAAATATACGATGACTCTAATACGACATGCGATAAGATGATATCAAAGTTAAAAATAGTAGTCAAGAGTGTACTTGGTGAGTCAAAGGAGCATGCACCATCAAGTAAGAAATCTTGATGGTATAATGAGAAAGTACAAGAGAAAGTGAAGGAAAAACAAACAGCCTATAAAGAATTATATACTTGTGAGAATGAGGAAAACTTTAAAAAATATACAATAGCCAAGAAAGAGGCTAAGAAAGCAACGAATGAAGTTAAGAATGAAATTTTTGATCGGTTATATCGAAAATTAGATATAAAAGAAGGGGAAAGAGACATTTATAGAATAGCTAAAGTGAGAGAGAGGAAGATAAAAAATATTATCCAAATAAGATATATTAAAGATGAATACAATAAAGTAAATGATGGAGAAATAAAAGAGCGGTTGAAAAGATATTTTTATTGACTTTTTAATGAAGGTTTAGATGACCAACTTAACTTAGGTAATTTAAGTAGTTCAAATAAGTATAGAAATTTAAATGTTTATCGTAGAATTCAAACTTTAAAAGTATATAATAAGTTCTAAGTGGGATGCAAAATGGAAAAGTCATTGGATCTGATGATATTCCAATAGAAATAGGGAAGTGCCTAGGGAAATAAGGAATTAAATGACTTATCAATGAAGGACAAGTACTCTAATTCCCTTATATAAGAATAAGGGAGACGTACAAAATTATATAAACTATAGGAGTATTAAACTAATAAATCATACCATGAAATTTTAGGACAGAGTAATAGAAAAATGATTAAGGAAAGAGATCACTGTGACCAAAAATCAATTTGGGTTCATGTCTGGAAAGTTGACAATAGAAGCTATATATCTTCTCTAACAACTAATTGAAAAGTATCAGAAGCAAAAGTAAGATCTACACATGGTATTCATTAACTTAGAAAAAGTTTATAATAGAGTTGCAAGAGAAATTATATGGAAAATTCTAAAAAAGAGAGGTGTTAGCGTAACATATATTAAATTAATTAAGAAATGTATGAGAATGTAACGACTAGAGTAAAGATTTCAGGCGGATTAACTGAAGCGTTTCCAATAAAGATATGGTAACATCAAGAATAAACTATAAGTCTATCTTTTTACACTAATCATGGACGAAGTCACTGGATACATTCAAGACACAGTATTGTAGTGCATGTTGTTTGCAAATGATATTATTTTGGTAGATGAGACATGTGAAGGAGTAAATGCTAAAGTAGAATCTTGGCGTAAAACACTAGAAGTGAAAAATTTTAAATTTAGTAAAGTAAAAATAGAATATATGAAATTTAAATTTAGCAATATTAAATGTAACGAGACAATTGTTAAGATAGAAGATGACAAGTTGTCTGAAATTGAGTGCTTTAAGTATTTAAGATCATTTTTTCAAGACGATGAAGGATTGCGAAATGTCTTACATAGAATACAAGCAAAATGGTTGAAATAGAGGAGAACATCGGGTGTTTTATGTAATCCTAAAATACCTCTAAAACTTAAAGGGAAGTTTTACAAAGCGACGGTTAGACCTGTTATATTATATGACGTTGAATGTTGCGTTATGACTCAAGTACATCAGCAGAAGATGAGAGTTGTAGATATTAGGATGTTAAGGTAGATGTGTGGACATACGAAGATAGACAGAATAAAAAATGAGAGTATTAGAGAGAAAGTCGGAGTTACATCTATTGAGGAAAACTTCGAAAGATATGTTTAAGATGGTACGGACATATATTTAGACGATCAATAAATGCTCCAGTTAAGCGATGTGAAATTATGACAAATACGCACATCAAACGAAAAAGAGGAAGATAAAAAAAACTTAGTTAGCAATAATAAAATAAAATAAAAGTTATTTAAATATAGATGATGATATAGTAGGGGATAGAGTTTAATGGTGCAGAAGGATCTATGTAGTCGATCCTATCTAGTGGGATTAGGTTTGTTGTTGTTTGTAAAAGTGACTTTACACGTAAAGCAGCTATTCCTATGGGGATGAGGAGAAGCTAGGGAAAGGATTGAGCTGGGAAAAAGAAATTGGGAGAAATAAATGGAAAAGTATATTTCTAGTTTGTGATTCCTTGAGGAGAAATTTGGTGAAAACACCAGAACAGAAATTATGATAAATATGCACATCAAATGAAAAAGAGGAGGATAAAAAAAGACTTGGTTAGCAATAATAAAATAAGATAAAATTTATTTAAGTATAGATGATGATATAATAGGGGATAAAGTCTAATGGTGTAGAAAAATCTATGTAGTTGATCCTATCTGGTGGAATAAGGTTTCTTGTTGTTTATAAAAGCGGCTTTACACGTAAAGAAGCTATTACTATGGGAATGAGGAGAAGCTAGGGAAAGGAATGAGCTGGGAAAAAGAAATTCGGCGAAATAAATGGGAAATTATATTTCTAGTTTGTGATTCCTTGAAAAGAAATCTGGTGAAAACACCAGAACAGTAATCTGAAATGTGGTGACCCCCACTCTCTTTCATCCTGCTCTCCTCCCAGCAGTCGAATTACTTAGATGGAAGATACGGGAAATTATTATAAAATTACACATGAAACTCTAACTCTGTCATTATGTACAACTTTGTGATCCTTCATCTCTTTTCCCTAATTTATTTCATCCAAGTGGATCCTTAGTGTAGATTCTGTCTCTTATGCGAAAACGCAGATAAGGGTTTGAGAATATAATTAGGATTTAGAATTAAGAAATGATGAAAGTTTTGAAAGCAATACTGACTTCATGTTGATTATATTCTAGTCATACTGGAGAAGAAATAATCATGAACTACCCTGTTTTCTGCCTATCTCATATTTCTAAGTACAGAATCTGAATTGGATTAAGGTTTAAGCAGTTAAAGTTTGGACCAGTTTTTAGCTAGAAATCAGTCAAAATAATTTATCCAACAGAATATGATCAAATACCACCTAATCAGATCCATTGCAGCTGCAGCCACAGGTTTATCCTATGCTTATTCCTTAGGTACTGTCATTACTTCTCCTGGAAAATTAGTCCACAACTCGTAAGCCTTCTTCCTCTACATGGCCTAATCAAACTTTCACTCTGTGGAAAATTCTCTCTTTTTGCCTCCCATAGTGGTCATGTCTCAGCCCCAGTTTGTTCAAACTCGCATGAACACGAAATAATTCCTTGTGGAAGAGTCGAGTACCTGGTTAATGTTGCAGTTTTTTGAGGTAACAATGAAGTATCCATCAAATGAATCGATGTTACTACATGGAGCACAGTCTTGCAGAACCCATTTTTCATTTGTAGGGGCGATTGACCAATTACTCTTCTGAACTTAATTATAGAGGCGTTTTTAAGGGACTAGCAGTACCTTCATAACACCTTGGCCTCGCTTTGCAGTAAGTCATGCAATCATCGATCTCTAAGTTATCAAGCAGGAGAGCTTTCGATTTTGTCAATTTTTAGTCCAAATTTACAGGAAGCTGCATATATGCCCCCTTCTAATTTCACCTAGTGACCGGTTTTGTTACTTTTTAAAACTATGCTAATGGAAGCTGTATTTCTCCATGTTTAGTAGTTTAAAGGTAGCAATAAAACAGTGATAGCTGGTACAGTTTTGATGTTTTCATCCATTTTACTTGGTCAGTAATAGCTGGTACAGTTTTGATGTTTAAGTTTTAACATGCAGGTGAAGTGGAAACAAGAGACCAAGGCCAAAGAAGAAGCTGTCAAATTGGCCGAGGAAGAACGTAGAGCCAAAGAAGCAGCTAAGGTGAATGCCAGCCGAAGACAAGAGTTGCTGCGCCAAAAGATCGAGTTAGATTTTCAGCGTCACAAGGACGATATCCAGAGGCTTACGGAAGAATTTGCTCGTCTCAAAGCATATGCAGTTCCAAATACAACAATGTCTCTGTCAATTGATTCAGAAGCCAAGCCTGTTAAAGAGGCCAATGCCAAGCCACTCACTCGCGACTCTTCTAAAACAATGCATCGCAACAGGGCGTGCGTCGTTTGTGCAAAAGAAGAGGTCTCCGTCGTCTTCTTGCCCTGTTCACATCAGGTTCTTTGTGCGAGTTGCAATGAGAACCAGGAGAAGGCAGCAAAACCTTGTTGCCCTTGTTGCAATATAAGAATCGAGGAGAGGATACGGGTGTTTGGCGCCAGCTCGTAGATTGAATGCTGGTGCTATTGATCAACAACAATGCCTTATACATATAGAGACCTTGGCCATTTGGCTTTGCTATGGCATGTTGTGCTTGAGTTACATGCTGAATAAAACTCATACTTTGATGGATGAATGGATGACTGAAAGATGAATAAGGAACCATGCTGCAATATGTGCCACTCTAGGGCTTCCTGGATTTGTGCCTTTCATGTGAACTTTCATCTGAATATCTTGGATTGAAGACAACAAGTGGAAATGGTACATAAACTTGAATAGAAGAGTGTATCCATGGGCGGTGTTGCAAATGAATAGAATAGTATGAAAGGGTTGCAAATGAATATAATAGTATGAAAATATTGATATTCAAATTTAAATTTAAAAAATATATATGATTTTTAAATTTGATTCCAAGTTTGAAAATACAAATTTGATTTGAGCAAATTGAATGATAGCTTGAAATTATTTAAATTCGAATTCGATTGGAGTTATTTGAATATTAATTTGAGTTTATTTAAATTCAAATTGTATAAAAATAAATAGAGTTTAATTTGAGTTTTGATTTGATTGGATTCTTGAATAATTAAATAAAATATTATAAATTTAAATTTGATTTGAAAAATATGAAATATCTTCAAGTTCCACTCGAATTTGGATAGGCGCACCTCTCATAACAAAAGAAGGGTGTTATTATATATATATATAGATATACGAAAATGCTCCGCTGCGCGACAAGTATTTCCGTGACCCATTCGCGACACTCCGACCCCCAGCCACTGTTCCCACCGCCGCGTCGCCATCCGGCCATCGTCCGCCGTCGGACCGGGCCCGATCGACGGCCAACTCGTCGGCGCACCGGTCGACACCGGATTTCGGCCACAATCCCGGTCAGTGCGCCGACGAGTTGGTCGTCGATCGGGCCCGGTCCGGCGGTGGCCGGACGGCGAGGCGGCAGCGGCTGGGGGTTGGGGGCGTGTTTACTGTGCATTCTCAGTTTTGGACGGTCCGATGGGCTCGCAATCGCGTGATGGACAGTGATCCCACTGTCGCGCACGGGCGCGTAGGAAATTGACGCGCAACATAGCATTTCTGGATATATATATATATATATATAATGAAAAAGAAAATAAAAACATATATACCAACTACTTCTCGAGATGTTGAATAATATAATTTATTTATTTTACATAAAATGGTGTTTGACCATTTTCAAGGATAAGAAAATTAATATTTTTAATTTTGAAAAAATAAAAGTAGAAAATAGTGGATTGACAATTTGAAATAATTATAAAAAGAAAGATTGACATATATGCTAAAACCTTGCAAAGTATATATTTGAAAATATTTTAAAAAGAAAAAAAATTGAAATTGAAGAAAAAGGCGAGCGAAGAAGCATTATGTCTAATGAAAAAATATTTTTTAACAATAATTATGTCTCTTTGACAGAAATATTTAATCTTTTCTGGAATAAACAGTAAAAAATGAAGACAATAAAAAACAAGAATATTTTATTCCAAAAGATATTAATTTTGTTTTTTGAGAATTTTGTATTCCTCTTAAGTCCGTCCATGTCACGTGACTTCCACGAGAGATCTAAATGGATCGGGCCTTGGAGGGGGAGCCCAATTAAAGGCTTCCTTGGAGCTGAAGGCTCACTTGCCATCTATAAAAGGCTAGTCAAGCTTATGAGATCACTGGTTGGCCATTTTGTCGCTCAAGGCGAGATCTGTGAAACCGTAGGAGGGCCAGCGCTGAGCGGTCTCTGCCCTCAACATCAGCGGTCAAGTTCGTGTTCTCCTTGCCTTTCGATCGCGAGGATTCGGTGAGTAGATTGCTACTTTGAATCCCTGTAAATCTTAATCTGTGCGAAGAAGGTTACTTGCTAGGTCAAGCTGTCGCAGATCTAGAGTAATTCTATTGCCTCTATAATTTCTCTTCTGCATCTAAATAAATAAGGATTGAGATTTCAAATTCAGATTGATTTTGTGTTGTCCTAGTAATTTAATGGTTTTTTATTTTATCACTTTATTTTTGACCCTTATGTGCGTCTAGATTTCATGGTGTCGTAAGAATCTCACATGTTATCCTTTTTCAACTTTGCAAAGATCTTGAGAGAACAGTTTATTGCTAGCTTCCATATCTAGTTAATATGCTGTTTAATTGGTCAAAACACTGAAATAGCTACCGGTTGCAGGTTAGATTCTACATGTTCGAAATTATGTATCTTAAAAAGTTGGAAGTAAATGTTTGTTACTGCATCTCACTGGAATCTTAGATGTACACATGCTTATCTCTATTATGTAGCCAAAGAAATTATTAATTGGGAGGACAATGTAATCACTAGTCTGTAGATCATAGAAGATATGGGCTAAACCTATTTTAAAAAAGCAAAGATTCCCCTAGATTCTGAAACAGGTAAAATGAACATAAATTATTACCTTTTCATTGTTATCTTTGAGCAAAATTGCGAGAGCGTCATTTTTCACTTTGTCTAAAAAAATCAATGTGGTATGATATATGCGCTTTATGGGCGAGAGTATTAGGCTGCAAAACATAACAAATACAGAAAGCTAATTTAGTCTTTATGAGAATGTTGGAATGAATGTGGAGAGATAAGGTAAAAAATATTAATAATTTTAGATGTACTCCTATAGATAGTAAACAGAGTGAAACAAGGTTAAGATTAAGATGGCATGAGCATATTCAATGATAAATAATAAATTGCATGGTTAAATAAGTTAGTTATAGGTGAAGGTTTAAAAGTGGTAAAGAAAGACTGGTCAAAACTCTATATAACATTATTAACAGATTTTGGATGCTATTTTTTTCTCTGGATCCTTGGATTATGTAAAATCTTAGTAGTTATCTTTGATTGAAGTTTTTTTCCTTTTAGCATTGGTAAGCAAGTCAGTTGGTGCATGCAAGCCACCATCATTTAGAGTGAAGTTATTAACTTATGGTTTGCATTTTGAGTGTACTAGTTCCACTTTTTTTTTTTTTTTCTGTTTAGGTGAGTTCAAAGTTGATTAATTTCTTGTAGCATAATCCAAAGTCTAAATGCCTGGTATTTCGAGCTTTAAATTTTTTTTGCCTAGAGCTCTTTAGCAATAAAAAATATCTGTATAATTGACTCCAAATAGTTGGGATTCACAGCTTGTTGTCCTGGTCATTGTGAAGCTTTTGTAGGAATGGTCTTTTCTAATTTAATAAGCCCTACCCAAGTTGAAATATTCATTTGTGCAATTCCTTTATAAAGATATAGTTACTTGGTTACTGAAATTTATTTACTTTATGTGAACTGCACAGTTTCAACTTGTAGTTATTCTAAAACAGTTGTTTCTTTGCAGGTTATTTTTAATCGCCTAGCTTGCCAAGATGGTTTCATTTGAGATGAATGATCAAAAAAGTAAAGTCCTGTCCTTTTCTAAGCACCAGATTGTTCTTTTGTCGACGCATTGTTTTATTTCTATAATATCTAGTCAAATATTTTTAAATTCGGTAAAAGACCTAGTACAAATCATTGCTATCACAGGTTCTACTGGTCTTATATTAAACCAAATAATTTTTAGCAACATTTCGTCTTCATATGATATCCATTTCTATGTTGAGGATCTGACATCATAATAGTCACTAGCATTCCTTATCTAAACCAAGTTCTGAAGCAAGTTCACTGATGTTATCACCTAGAAGGGAACCAATAAAACCCATTGTCGAGTGCTTTTGCGATTGTTTCGGTCTTTTTGTCAAAGCATATTAGTTGTTAATATGATTCTACCTTTGAAGCCAGCAATGTTTTCTTGAGGTGTTTGTTTTCTCCTCGTTCGAAGTAGTCAAAAGACTTTACCATAGACACACATTAATCCAGGATCGAATCTAAGTCATTACAAATTGCCGCATGATACTGTTATAACAGAACTCAGCGGGTACCTATTTTTTTGTATTGAAATTATTTTTAATTTTTTTTTGGTGAATTCCATAGTTATGCAGATTCAGTTATTTACTAATCTCCTATGTTTATATCTCATACTTTGTTCATATACACGGCAACAGAGATCGGGCTGGGGCTTACAGGGTTTGGTGTTTTCTTCTCGATCCTTGGAATAATATTTTTCTTCGACAAGGGCCTGCTGGCAATGGGTAATGTAAGTCCTTATTGTTTTTTTTCCGGTCGAAATGGTGCCCTAAGGCTGTATAAGTTTCTTGTCTCTTGAATGGTAATGCCGCATTGCTCTTTTTCTGTGGACTATCAGATTCTCTTCCTTTCGGGTCTGATGTTGACCATCGGACTAAAATCGACCATGCAATTCTTCGCCAAACCTAAGAACTACAAGGTTTGCCCACACTATTTGTCGATCCAAAACCAAAGCATTTACATTTGACTGATCGGTTCCTCTGCCGATTCCAAAGGGAACAATCTCATTCGGAGTTGGCTTCTTTATGGTATTGATTGGATGGCCTGTAATCGGCATGATTCTTGAGTTGTATGGATTCTTCGTTCTCTTCAGGTTCAACTTCGTTCAAACAACTTTTTCTTAGTTGGCATCGAATGCTTTGCTGTAACTCTTCAATCCTGACCTGGTTTACTTTGCAGCGGCTTCTGGCCAACCCTCTCAATTTTCCTGCAACGGATCCCTGTTCTTGGATGGATATTCCAACAGCCCTTTGTCAGATCAGTGAGCATCTATCCAAACCTCAATCGCTTACGGACTCTTAATTCACATCATTCGCTGTTATTTACAGTATACCAACCTCTTTCCTCTTCAGTTCTTCGATCGCTCTAGAGGCAAACGAGTTCCAGTTTAGCATCGACGTCAGTGTTTGCGGCAGATTCTCCTGGATGGTGCCTCTCAATGGCCGAAGCCATGTAAATTTGAAAAGGATGGGGAAGTTCAGGTCATTGCACTCTCGATAGCAATCGTTATCGGCTTTGGTATCTTCTACAATACCTTCATTTTGTTAAATACCGTATCTTCACTATGTGGAAATTTTACTCTTTTCTTCTTCAAATTAAGTTTAAGTTATAATTCGCCAATCAAATGATCCACCAAGTGGTCTTGCCCACCTTGTATTTGAGATTAGGGGTGATAATGATGATCGAACCCATTAAATTAAAATTGAACAAATAATTTTTTTAAGTAATTCCAACTTTCCTTTAAAAAATCAAGCAAGTTGGATTAGTTAAAAATTGATTAATTCAATTGAAATTAAAATAAATGTTTTTTAATTGACTGATATTAGTCGATTGGAATAATTATGAGTTGTGAATTTATAAATTAATTGAATTGAATTTTTGATTTCGATATGTTAATTCAGTTTGATCGATATTATTTTACTTAGTCCTATGTGTGATTGACTCCATTTCAAGTGACTCGCCTGGCTTATTTGATTGAGCTGAAGAATCATTATGGCTCGACTGACTTGACTAAACTTGCTTATCCTATTCGACTCACTCAACTTACTTTGTTCGACCGACATAATTGCCCCCAATCAATCTCTCGGGCTTCACTTAGTTCACTAGCTTGATTCGTCCAATCAAGCCTAGTTTAACAAACACACACTTAACTCTCCTTCATAGTATATATCATTAAAAATAATTGCATAACGTAATAAATATATTATTTAAAAATAATATATATTTTTAACACCTTTAAAAATCTAATTGAATTAAACTTAAAATAACTTACAAATTACTCAAAAAGAAAAGTAAAAAAACTCCCTTTTATCACAATCCACGTGATGGTGGCACAAGCTTGGCTTACACTATTGTATTGTTTACCTGCAACTGCAAGCTTAATCTTAAGCATGCATCCCTCTCTTTCTACGCCACGTTACTCTTATTCGTGTTATAATGAAAGAAGCCTCTCCAAGTTGAGTTGGTTATTATTTGAGAATTGAATTTCGATTAAATTGAGAAAATATTTTTTTTAATAGTCAATTGTAATTTTTTATTTATCTCTTTATGGATGATCGTGGAGTTGACTGTGTGGAGCCGTTGAGACGACGGATTTCACATTTTACTGTAGTATTATAATGAAAGAAAAATTTATATATTCAAGTTTTGGGTCTAATTAATCTTGAAAGTGGATAATTTAGCCTTACATATCAGTTATCAGATAATTTTAAAAAGCACAAGTGGATCTTGACTTGGCCTCCAACATCACCAGTGGTTTGAATTCCACGAGTGTTCAAAATATCCAACGTAATATTCGAATCTTCATTGAATGGAATCATTTTTATTTTTTACCATTGCACCATGCCCAAAATTATTAGTGCTTTAATGATTTTTTTTGCTAGGTCTTCAACTTGCGCCAACTAATCTTACGTTGTACGACTTGACTCCACTCCCCGTACACCTAGTAAACCAAGGAAGCACAAGTGGCTTTTGGAGTTGACGGCCACGTAGATGAGTAAGTAGAGGCTATCCTAGGCTCTAGCTTAGCCTGTGAGATTGGGAGTGGCTTGTCGGTAGCGGGATCGATGGGGAGGAAGGACTAAGTTGAAGAGATGACCATGGGGGCTTTGGATGTAGGTTTGTTGATCATGGACGTCGATTTGGATCCATTTCTACTTCTACTTCTGATATCGATTTAGTAAACTATGATTCAAAAGAAGAGCTTTCATTCAATAATCACATAGGTTTTACTCTTCTACTCATTTTCGATTTTTCTGTTTGTATTGTTTGTATTGTGACGAGCATCTTAATCTTTCATTCGTGGTTCCTTTGCTTTTTTTTATTGTTCTAAAAAAATATATTTTTAGTATTTCTTTTGTTCTAATTAATTTTTAAAAACATATATTTTTGATGAGCGAGTTTCAATAAACTTTCAGAAAGAACGTGAAAAGGTTGCCATGGGTGTGATTGGACAGCACATCCAGAGGATCCACATGTGGCCTTTGCTTCAACCGTGTAATTTTTTTTCCATATTTGTTTTACTGATTTGATCGACGCATGCAATGCCATGATCTTGTCTCGTCGTATCATGATTTTTTATATAAAAAATTAATGTTATTTGATCAGACATTTACCATTTACTAGTTTTTTAATAAATTATAATGCATCTTTGTGTCTTTTTTAAAAATTTATTTAATATGTTGAAATAAATAAAAATAAAATAAATTGCACAACAATCCACTCTAAATTGTACAATATTTACTATTTATTAGTTAATTACAATAGAACAAAATTATTAAAGTGGAGAGTTGAATCTCGATGATGTCAAGACAATGTCTTCTTCTGTCGTGATCAATTATAACTTTTTGATTTACTTTCTCATAGATGATTATATGATCGATCATGTGAGGTCGTTAGGATGACAAATTCTATTTTTTACTAAAATAAAAAGATTTATCTATTAAAAAAATTAAAATATTAAAGTTATTCTAGGGATAAGGTGTCAAAATATATCTTATTAGTGTTTTAATATTAATAAAACATTAGAGAGCATTTTGGAAAATTATTAAATTTTAAGGATATTCTTAAAAGACAATGTAGTTTATCCTCCTAGTTTATTATTATTATTATTATTTTAATATTTTAGCCCTAGTGTAGAATATTATTTTTTAATTCTCCATAATTCATAAAATAAGAATAAAATATCACAGTCTCTGAAATTGTAATTTTATTTTATATCTATTCACTGAGTTTTTTATTATGTTTTAAACCTTTATATACTCTTCAATCTTTTTTTTTCAAAAAATTATTATCGTGATCTCTTATCAAATAATCTCGAATTAAAATAAACTTTAGTGGCGTTTGGAAAAGTATCTAAGTTATTTTTATTTGTAATATTTTAAATTAAGAGATAAAATGAAAAAGTATTTAAATTATTAGGTAAAATGATTTTAATTTTTTGTTTCAAATTTACTCAAAGTGTTCATGTCTATATGTAAAAGCTTGCACTCGTCTCTTCACTTCACCCAAAAAAAATGGCTACTTTCTCTTCCACTCTCCTTCCTCTCTCCCTCCTCCTCCTCCTCCTCGTCGTGCCGGCGGCCTCCGACATTGTCGACGACGTGTGCTCGGAGAGCGCCGCCGCCGACCCCAACGTCGACTACGGATTCTGCGTCGCGGCGCTGCGCTCGAACCCAGCGAGCGGGCGCGCGCGCGACCTCGGCGCCCTGGCGCGCGTGGCGCTCCGGCTGGCGCGCGCCAACGCGACGCACGCGCGGGCGGCGGCCAAGGCGCTGCTGCGCGAGAACAAGAAGGCCGGGCCGGAGAGGCGGTCGCAGGCGATCGCGGCGGCGGGCGAGGTCTGCGTCGAGGTGCTCGGCAACGCCGCCGGCGAGCTCAAGGCCGCCGCTCGGGCGGTGAAGGCGGGGAGGCTCGATGATGCCGACTCCTTCGCCGCCGCCGCGCTGGACGCGCCCGGCGACTGCGACGACGCCTTCCAGGAGGAAGGCGTGGCGTCGCCGCTGGCGGAGCAGGATTTAGGGCTGTGGCGGCTGACCGTCGTCGCGCTCGCTATCACCGCTCGATTGGCGTCTGCTTCCGTGGAGTCGAAGCAGAGTAATGAACCAACCGTTTGCTTCTACTCACAGTAAAGAAACAGAGCATGTCTTATACAATTACAACGGTTGCTGTATAAATTTGATATTCTATTAGATACAAATTTATTTATATTTGTTCAATATATATAAGATTAATTAAATAATTAAATTTAAATAATTTATTAAATTAAATAAATAAATTTAAATTTATATGCATATAACTCATTAATATTCATGAAAAGAGATAGTAAATTATTGAACATAGTCAACCCACTAATCAAGGATGTGTTCCGATCAAAAAATCGATGACAGTACAACCCACTAGTCAAGGAAATGCCACCTCAACCTTGATGGACCTCCGGTGAGACGAGGGTCTGCAAGATCATAAAGAAACAAACGGATTACTGGGTGTCGGAAAGCCCGGTAAGCCCCTCCGACGCTCAAGTCAGTATTTTGTGGAAGGAAAAATGAAAATGTAGAAGAAGCAGAAGAGTTTAGAAAATCAAACCAGCCCTCCAAGAGGGAGAATAAAAAGAGCTTTCTCTCCGAAGAAGAGGTGAGAACCTGAAATGCATAACCCGTAGAGAAGAAGAAGTGTCCTCCCTTAGAAGAAGAGGAAGAAGACGAAAAAATAGCAGCCCTCCCTCCTGGAAGAAGAGGAGGAAGCTGAGGAAGAACACCTCTTTCTCTTTGCTAGAGCTCTTCATTATGTAGGCATACAAGGAGACCAAATCTGACATGTCCTTTCCTCTTGCTTCCTTTTGTCATTATGTGCAGGAAAAAGGAGTTCAAGGACATCTTCTATGACAACTTTATAAAGGCTCTTTATGTGGCCATGTGTCTTGGAACATGCGCAGCTTGTTGAATCCACAAAAGACAAATAATGACCATAGTCCATTTGAATAGCATTGCCAAATCAGCCCTATGCTTGACTCCCCCTTGACTCTACTTTTATCTTAGAGAAAGAGCCACGTCATTTATGCACTGACATCCAGATGATATTAATTATGATTTAGTTAAGAAAAAATAATTTAGAAGGTGATCTAAATTTATAGTTTTCATTATCTAGAAGTTCACAAAAGTTTTTTAAAGATTTTTTTAAACCATTAGAAAAAAAGGTGCAAAGTAGTGTTTTCTAATTTTTGTTATTTATAAATATTTTCATCCTTTAAATAAATATACAAATAGGGATTTCCAACTCATTTTCTTTTAATAATTTGTGATACACAAAATTCCTAGGGATTTATGGACCAACGCAAACAAAAAAGATAATAATAATAATAAAAGAATGGACGGCTGACGTCTGCGACCGGAGCACCCAATGCCACGTGAGCCGCGCGTGGGCCCCGCGGCGGATAAGGAGGCGTTGCGCTTTTCCGCGCCGGTCTCGCACTCCTCACCACGAACCGCGGCCCGCTTCGGCCTACCATCCTATGCGGACGTTCTAACAGCTGGACGACCTCGCGCCAGCGTGCTCCCTGCCTCCTCCCCGAATCCCGTCCGTTCGCTTCCATCATCGTCCGCTTGGATACAGAAACCGAACGGAGGATCCGTCCCCGCACGTCAACAAATACGCGTCGCCCCCGCAGGGAGACGCCTCGACCGGCGCGGGGGCTCGTGTTCGTGTGGCCAGATTTGAGCCAACTCCGCGGTCCGAAAAGTGTTCTCCTCCACTGGCTTTACAACACGTGTCACGCCGACTCTGACCCAGACCTTCCTTTTTCTTCCCTATTTAATCTTACCTTCTCAAAAGTACCCTATTTTGTATCCAAATTGTAATTGGTAAATCCAGGCCGAGCCAACTAACGCTTACGGAGAAGTCAAAATGGGGTAACGAACGCGTAGCGTGTTCCTATTTTGTGTAGAACTATCCAGTTCTTCCCTCCTTTATATTTTATACAATTTTTTCCATTCTTTTTTAATATTTTGGAATAATAAAAAAAATTAGTTCAAAGAAGCCCACAAGAAATGGTAGTGGCTGTGATTCCTCCATGAGAGAGTGAAACCGAACTGGGCTTCGCCCTCTTCCTCCTCCGCCATCTCCTCGAT
Organism: Curcuma longa; assembly: GCF_044706935.1. Taxonomy (NCBI): domain Eukaryota; kingdom Viridiplantae; phylum Streptophyta; class Magnoliopsida; order Zingiberales; family Zingiberaceae; genus Curcuma; species Curcuma longa. The sequence continues at coordinate 1,159,359 of NW_027435599.1, read as the reverse complement.
CGGAGCCTCCGCGATCGCCATTGTCGGCGGAAGACGAGTTCCGCTTCTGACTCTCGCCGAGGAATTCCAGCTTTCGAGCAGTTCGCGGGAAGCATAGCTGTATTTGGGGACGATTCGTGGGCGTTCTTCGTCCGGCGCCGTGGCTTCCTGAGGTGAGTCGCTTCGGTAGGAATTAATACGGTGCTAGGAAGATTGGATTCACTTTTCAATAATCGAATCTGAGATTTTCGGATTTTCCCCTCTTTTAGCGATGTAGATTTGTTGATGCATGAGGTATTTTGGGGAGGATGGAGGATTTGAACTGCCACCGATCCAGGGTTGATTTGGCGATTCGTTCTTCTGGAAGATTTAGGTTTTAAAAATGGAGGAACAACAATCTCCCAGAGAAGAGTTGGCTGTAAAGGTGATGCTGCATATGGATTGGTTCAAATTTTGCGGATTGTTCTTAGATGTTCTTCGTTCTTTGTTGACTTGTTGTCGTTGGGTTGCAGGTGAGGAAACCGTATACTATTACAAAGCAGAGGGAGAAGTGGACGGAGGAGGAGCACAACAGCTTTCTCGAAGCTCTGAAGCTGTATGGGAGGGCATGGCAACGAATAGAAGGTCTGTGTTGACGCTAACCGACTGAAGTTAGAATTCTCTGTTATTTAGTGGATCACTATCAGTTCAATACTATAATTTTCCTGTTCATATTTGGGTTATGTTTGTCACACAATGCTTGGAGAATGTCTTTTTGTCTGATACGGCCTTCCTAAAAGGAACGGTGTCATCAGCTTCAAGTACAACAAGTACATATCCTAGAGGATCGGGATTTGAAGAATATTCTAGAGGTCAACTCTGAGTATGCATAAGTCTTGATCTGAATTTTAGAGTACAAAATCTAAAAGACATGTGTTTCATGGTTCTATATATCCAAGTGAAAAGTTAGCTTACTTCATGGAAGAAGATGAGATCTTAACCAAGGGCAACATCTCATCTTCCTAATCTCTCCTAGTAAACAATTAATTAACGATTTGATTTTTTCCCCCCTTTATTCATTATATTACTGGTAGACATCAGCATCTTTTCCATGCATTCTTTCCTTCTTTTTTTTTCGTTCCTTCAACTCCCCCTTTCTTCTTCCCTCTTATTGCCCATCCAAGTAAACAGGGTATTTATATAATTACCATGACTTGAACTCTGTGCAATTAGTTAAGGTTTAATAGTAAAATATATTTAAAAAACTATCACTTTCAACAAATTCATTCCCATATTTTAATTTTAACAACTTTATTCCACTAATAATTTTGGTGAGGTCAAATTATCCCTCCAATACCTAATTGACATGAGGTGTAATCGAGCCAAGCCAAGCCATGCTGAGCTGTGTTGAAGCTCAATCTTTTCGAGCTCAGGTATTGATATTTTATCTTATAATTCAATTATAATATTAATAAATCTTTTTTTACATATTATAAGTTATTTAAATTTATGAAAAATAACATAGTAATATATTTCTTTTATGTATTTGAATAACATATAAATAAATAAAATTATAATTATACAAGTTAATAAATAAGTTATTGATAAATTGTTCACGGGCTTTGATACCATTAACAAGTCTAAGCTCACTAGTATAGTTTGTTTGAATAAATATAAATGAGCTCTAATTGAGCTGAACCCTATGTTTACTCATGAATGGCTTAGACAATCGATCATTTTTGGTTGCATATGACATGACAATTATTTCTAATTAAATCAAATTATCATATTTATTGTGCCATGTAACAGTAAAGGTTAAGGTATTAAATAGGTTGTAATATATCTGTTAACATTGCAAGATGGAGAATAATTGTAAAGGTTGGGTATTTTTATTGAAGTTTAATATACATACAACCATTCTATTTCCAGGATTTGACTATTTTATTGAAGTTTAGTACATTTGTAGTTTGCTCAAGCACAATATTTTTGTCAAATTTTATGGTTCAATTCCTGTTACAGATCACATTGGTACAAAGACTGCAGTACAGATTAGAAGTCATGCGCAGAAATTCTTCACAAAGGTTAGATGCCCTTATGAAATCACTTTCCAACATCTTTTAGAGTAGAGTTCAGAGTGATCTGTCATGAAAATACTGCAACTTGTAAAGGGTTCATAGTGTCATTGATTAATTCTATACTCAAGTGCTATTTGTGAAAAAAGTATTCAATGGTCTGTATGCAGTTGCAACTAGGTCAACACAAGCGTCTTGAATCGTAGAACCTAGGTCGTGAACTACCTAGGACTCACACACCGGAATACTCAACAAATCGTCTCCGCCTGCTTAGAGAAGATGGGGCAAGCTAGCCATGCTCATGGTTTCTATCCTTGATGTCGAAGATTAGAAACTCTTTATGATGGATTCTCACAACCCTTTGCTGTTCTCCCTCTTAATTTTTTTTTCATCTGTGAGAAGATCCTGTTTTAAGTGTGATTCTCTTGAAGAAACCCCACATCATCTCCTTGATGGGTCATGTTTGTACAATACAAAAGCTCTTAGGCATTAAAAATTTAGAAATCTAGCCAAGTTACTTCATGTCCCAACCTAAGATTATGGTTCTGTCTGCACAATGTCCATTGAACTCTATTCAATCATCAGCTCCATCCCACATTACCTAATAATTAAAGCAACCCTTGAAATTGATGAACTCCTTGCCATGGTCCACCTCTTCCATCTCCTCTCCTCTAGCGTTCTAGTCTCTTCTCTTGACATTGTTTAGGACATCCACTTAACATCTAGTTCAAGATGACACATCTTATCAGCGGTTTGGCCTTCGGAGAGTATCCCTTGTCTGCTCAATAGGATTGTTAGATAATCACTCGCTTCCGAGTGCTTTGTGCAACCAGTTGGGCAGTTAGCCACTTGCCTGAGGCTCACATCCAACTCAGCAGTTACACTATTCAATCTTGATTGCTTCTGTTTAGAGAATGATAAATTTTGGCAATTATAATTTTTTTGAATGATTCATGTCATGATCATGTTCAACTGAGTTTTAATTTTGCTTCTTTGTTTCGATCGGGTTTCCTTCTTTTCTTCTGTGACTGACAAGTCGATTTGCAGATGGAAAAAGAAGCCCTTTCCAAAGGTGCTTCCCCAGGCCATGCCCATGACATAGACATACCCCCTCCACGTCCTAAAAGGAAGCCAAACTATCCATATCCAAGAAAGACAACCACTGGCTCCCTTTCTCCCTCTGGGGAAGCAGCAGCAGGCAGCAAACCACCAAACCCTATTTGCTTTAAAAATGATGCTAACAAAGAGGTATTAAACATCTGTTGTGTCGATAAACACTCTTCATTTCTCAATTTCACCTTCGAGTTTTACATTGGAGCTTTCCTTTCCCCCCACAGAAACTTCAAGTTAAAGAGATTTCTGAAGGCGGTAACTCCTCAGTAGTTCTTAACATTGCTCAGCGTGGGTTGTCTGCATCTGCATCTGCATCGAACAAGGGTTCAACTAGTCCCATCTTAATGGAATTTTTGCCTACAGTTAGAAATTCGAAAGAGAATGCTGCAGTTGATAACCTCGTATTGCCTGTCAATGGGATCAACAAGACAACCTTGGTGTATCAGGAAAATGTACTCATCCAAGGGAGTTGCACGAGTTCAAATATCAACATTGGGGAGGTTAACGCTAGCAAATCATATCATCATGTTCCATCGTCCAAACAGGCATGCACCGTCGGCATGAACAGAAGTAAAGAGAAGAATGGGCAAACCCTCACAAGCAGTGACCAGCCAGGACCTGCAGCAGCTGTTAGTCCATCAATGGGTCCTAAACATTCTCCTCTCCTGCAATTCCAGCACAATCTAGCCTTGGGCTTACAGCATCAGTTCTCGCCAGTCGTCCAATACAACAACCAACATGGATCTCATGAAACTTTTCTGAACATGTCGTCTGCATTTTCAAGTCTTATCATTTCTACATTGCAACAAATTCCACCAGTACATGCTGCAGCAAGTCTGGCGGCATCGTACTCTCCACCTATTGAGGCGGACGGACACCTCTATTTGAATCCAGAAATACCAGGTGGAGATGCTTCAGCGAGGGGCACGAAACCGTCTCCAAGCACGCCAGCTTTAGTCACTGCTACCATTGCTGCTGCAGCTGCATGGTGGGCGGCACAGGGGTTCATGCCATGGTCTACCCCCCACCTTTCGCCTGTCTTTCCATCACCTCCTACAACCGAAGTCCCTCCTCCGACTGCAGAGACGATGCAAGTCCTTCCACCTCTGGCTGTGGAGATGATCGCAAGTTCCAGCAGGACATCAATCTGAGATTCTAAAACCACCAAAATCCTCTCCTAAGCCAGTATCATCATCATCATCTCCTTCTGATGAGAGTGCAAAGGGTGAAAACTCTAAATTCTCCGAGTTGAACCAAGCCAAAGCTAACAGACTGCAGTGCATGCTAGCTAGTGAACATGATTTAAAGACAAAGAATCAGGATGAGTTTTGTGGAATGGGGAAAAACACTATACCAGACGAGCTTGAGATAGATGAAGATAAGAAAACCAAGCATTTCATTGGCGAAGCCAGCGACAGAAGCAATGGAGTGATGGGCCAGTCTTGGATGCCAATCTCTGAACAGGTTCTCATGTGTTCCATCTGTTTTTGTAACTAGTAATCACATATGAGCATGTACCTTTGCTCTAATCGACATGCCTTTTTTGTCAGAATCATATTGCAGTTGGAGCATTCTTTGAAAGACGACCGTATGACATTGCATTGCATACTGGAGTTGCACAAACAAAGGTGAGCAATCCAGTTGATCGTTTGCGCCCACAAACTATGGGAAGCCTTCACATGAAATCTGTGCGAAGAGTGTTCATTTTGCCTTCACACGACTTCATGTGAAAGCTCCCTTTGTGTTAGTGCTGACTGCAAACTGATTCTGCTGTCTTCAATGCTTTGCAAAGGGAGAGGCACCGACTAAAGTGAATGACAACAATACAGAAGCAAGTTCTTCGAATAATTTCAAACACGGGAACTTTAAGGCGAGCCAATCAGTATTTAAACCATACAAGAGGTGCTCAGTGGAAGCCAAGGAGAACAAAACAACCAGAGAGGAAACTGGTAACAAGAGGATATGCCTACCAGAGGAAGCTTGAACCTAGAAACACAGTACAAGACAAAACAGCAATGCATTTCTTGTGGTTTGATTCATCATATGCCAATGAATTTTACTAAACATCAAAGCAATTAGATCTTACGTGACATCATGACAATATAGTTTATATTAATTTAGTACTTTGTGGGACTAAATTTATTGAAAATCCTTGTGTGCTGAGCCAAAGGCTCATATTTTACCTACAGAACTTTCTATTCCTATTTAATCTGATTTCATATATTAATAACTACTTCAAGAATCACTGATTTAAGTGTATCATGATCATCATGCAATTCACCATTCCAGCAGCTTCGAATTTTAAAACAAACATTGATTTTGCTAATAGATTCACTTCTTCATTAGAATAAATAAACTATTAAATCTACAAAAAAAAAAAACACTAGATTTTGTAAGCGTCTACATCATTAAGTACATAAGATTCTTTAAATTATTGAAATTAAATGCTTAACACCTGCAACATAGAAAGAATTATCTTGCCGAATAGATTTACGACAAGGTAAAGGTGATGCTGCCTGAACAAAGTTATGCACACTGTGTGCTTAAAGTTTGGTACCAATGGATAAACCACCTGTAGCAGCTACAGCATCGCAATCGCAAATAAGGCAAGGGTAGTTCCACAGTCGGCTCATTCGTCTTCAGACCATATATTCATGATGCAACAAATGGTGTACGCAAATTATACAAAGGTGGAGTCGTTCCACAATGAAATATGAATCGAAAATACAAAACGATGCATTGTACCCAAACAGCACAATTTAGACTAGAAAGCATTGTACCCAAACAACTGAGATGACTTTGCAACTACTGCGCTTATTCTCGGCATGACTTTGCATTTCTACTGATACAACTCACCTTTGGGTATTCATTATGATCTTAACTCACCATACAAATTCAAATTCTACTCATCCGCAAGAAATCATTAAAATCATGATTTCTTGCCTTATTCTTAGAATGCTCCCTCCGAAATTATACACACATCTTAAAGCCAAAGATTGGATTTTTTGAGGGATTTTACTCCATTTGTTCTCCATAAACCAAAGGATCTCATCCAACAAAGTGAATTCAAACTGATAACAGATTTCTGCTATAATCAAACAGGCAACTACTCGACAAAAGCCTAATCAAGAAAACTTCTTCTGGCATGGATTAAACAGTAAATTTTCAAGGAATTTATACACACCTTAAAGCCAAATATTGAACTTGATGAGTTTACAAGATTAAACACTAAGTTTGTAAGGATCGAATTGTATCATGAACTTCAAAACCTCGTGTGGATTTTATTCCATTTGTTCTCCATAAACCTATGGATCACCATGAAGACGATTGGAAAGGACTACTCTCCCAACAAAGTGAACTCAAGCTGATAACAGATTTCTGCTATAATCAAATGGGCAACCGCTCATGGATTAAACAAGAAGCTTGCAAGGAATTTATAAACATCTTAAAGCCAAAGATTGGCTTGTTTGAGTTTACAAGGATTTCATCAGAAACTTGACCACATTGTGTGAATTTTATTCCATTCGTTCTCCACAACCCTAAGGATCAGAATGCAGATTCGAAAGCGCTACTCATTCAACAAAGTGAAATCGGAGCAGATTCCAACTGCTCCACAAAAACCTAATCGATAAAACTTCTTCTGGCACGGATCGAAAAAAAAAAAAGCAAACGCCGAGAGATTGATTCCAGGTACCTGGAGTAAGTCCTCGCCGTACGCTAGCTGGAAATGGGATCGCAGCTGCTCCGCCAGAGGTTCGGGGGACGAACGGGAAGGCGATCCACTGGAAGCATACGGAGACAAGAAGGAATCCTCCTCCCTCCTTGTGGCCTGAGAGAGCACTCCGAAGCCCTAACTCAGTGGGTTCCGGCGGAATGCCCACGTCTCCGAGGGATTTAATATGAAAGGCGGCCCAGTATGGCGCCTTGACCGGATCGTTTGGGCTTTATTCACTTTCGGCCCAGTTAACTAGAAAATCCCTTCACTTTACATTAGCTTATTTAGGGCTGTACATCAACAAGTTGGCGAATAAGTTTGATATTAAATAATATAAAAATAAATATTTTTTTCAAATAATTTAGATTTTCTCGCTCGATTAATTCTGAAAGTTACAATATACGCCTTTCATGCATACTTAAATATTGACCTTCATATATTCTTAAAATAAATAAACTTAAACATTAATAAATTTGTTTCATTAACATTTATGAACAAAGTTAATAAATAATTTATGAATAAAAAATTAATTGTAAATTTATTTTGTTTAAATACATCAATTTTATGCATAATAATTCATAATATTAAAAATTAAAAATTATGTAGATATTTAACCTAATTCATAATGACATCAATACTATTAGTTTGAGCTCGATAAAAAAACTCAACGTCTGCTTAAATTCGATAAGATTTTAATAATAAGATTGAAAATAGTTAAGTTCGTCTTGTCTTGTCTCGTCACACTCCTATAACTATTAGGTCAAATGCTATATGCTTAATTATTATTAAGGATTATAATTTCCTCCGAACTCAATAGAAAATCTAATAATCCAACCTAAATAGATGATTGTATGAAGAGATTTTTTAAACTTACTAAATAATTAAAAATTTTTGATTTCAAGTACAAACGCAGGTCAGATAAAAATCCTATTCATATTCTAAATATTCCTATTCATATTTGACCCAAATACCTGATTAATATATTGTGGTGCTCATTTTGATTTTTTTTATTTGATTGAAAATTTTAATTTATTTAATTTAATCAAATTAAAAATTTTAAATCGAAATCGAATTAAATTACTCAAAATAATAACTATTTTTTTAAAAAAATAAAATTTCAAAATAATCAAATCAAAATTTAAAATATTGACTGCTAGAATGATTAATTTAATATAGATATAAGGATAAAGATAAAAGTTAAATATAGGAGGATATGGATAGTTATTCAATCCTCCAATATAAGAACAAGTATATGGATGAAAGTTAAATACTAGATGAGGATGTAAATAAATATAATAAATAAGAACAAGAGTGCAAGATATGAAATTCAACTCAAATTTGATTCATTGTCATTTTCACTTCTTCAGCATATGTGTGACATCTTCTATAATTACTGATTCATTGCCATTCTCATCTTCTACAAAAGGTGTCATGCACAATTCTTCTTCATCATCATTATTTTAATAAATTAAATGTCCATACCTCGCCATTTTTAAATTTATCTACCGAGTAAATTTAAAATATAATTTATGTAAGATCAATATCTAAAATATTCATTCCTATTAGAAATCGAACTCTAATCATTATAAAAAATATGAAACTTTCAAATTCGGCTCAATCGCCCAAGTCCATGCAATGCTTGACATAGGCAATGCCAAACCTAGCCCATGAATCGAACCCATTTCACCTAGTTTGACCCATGGATCAAACCGGACCCTATTCATACTGATCACTTTATATATATAAATCCTAAATTTAAAAAATAATAATTTTTTAAATAAAAAATTAACACTAAATATTCAATATTCACGGGAGCTCACATATGAATATCATCTCTATATATAAAAGTGTATATATATACTAAACTAAACTGAAGTTTGAATTTAATTCTCGTCCTCTCTGGAAAGTCATGGATCACGTTTACGTGACAATCCCCAGAATGATCATTATTGCTGGCTTTCGCGAGGAGGCCTCATCGTTCCCCACAAGGGCAAGGCCACATCCCCGACCACTTCCATTCATCTTCTCCACGGCGTTAATTAGTCTTCACCATTTGATAATAAGTTACATTTATATCCATCAATGCCAACGACAACAACTACATTACTAGCACAGAGAGCACATCAAGAGAAAGAGAAGGCCTTGCCAATTCAACTCCTCGCTCGTGATGAAGAAGATGGTGACTCATGTGAAACTTCAGAAATAGTCTTCTTTCTCTCATGTCAGGAAGGAAAAGGAAAGTGCCAAGGGCCTCCTCCAGGTCTGCTGCCTTTCTCCACTGGGGTTTTGAACTGCACTATTTGATATGTTTATGGATATTTCGATGTGGTAAATAACTATGGTCAATAAACAACAAGAACTAATACGTTATTAAGGCACCAATTCAATCCATTCAATGCTCAAAGGTTGAATGTTATATGATACACCAATAGTTATTCTATTTTCTACGAATTAGTAAATTTGAAATATTCACTCCAATAGTTACCAACCCAAGTTGGGCTTGGCAAGCTGAGATGAATAGACCGACCGGGTGGACTGGATCGATCAAGCAGAGCAAACTATTGAACAAAGAAATGGGTTGGGCATGCCAATTGCCAAGTGCCAAATGGATGAATGCAGTTGGGATGAGCTAGTGGAATCGGGCTAGATGAACTAAGCAGACCGATTTGAGTTTTCCCTTCTCTATTTATCTATAACATTCCTATAAATTGTTCTTATCTGTTATATTCCTATTCTACTTCATTCCATGAACCTAACACACCACTAAGTTACAGTACCTGGGGAAATTCAATTGTTGGGTGCATGCCTTGGGGAAAAAAATCCCTCTCACCCTCTAGCCACTTGACGATCGGTTACAAATTGACCCCGTGATTTACCTCCCTTCACATAACCTGGGAACGAACTGTGAGGGGTGCATGGGGTAAGCATAATCACCTTTTGCTACAATGGGAGAAATTCAATTGTTAAGTAGCATCCAACAGCCAGGTTTCTACCAAATATCATTCAAATATTATTCAGGAAAACACCCAAAGAGCACAATGGACAAGTCTAGAGGTAAAATATTGCATGTTAGCCAGTGAAGAAAGCCAGTTTGTGTGTCCATCTTACAAAGACAACAAATAAACAGAAGAACTTCCTTAGATTCCATCCATAATAAACAGAACTACCACAGATTTTCTAAACAAGTCAATACTAACAGGCTAAGTGTCAACTCATACTTAGATTTTACAAAACAAGATTTTGACAAAAGCAAAACAACATATTGGCTATAAGGAGATGCTTTGGCTACTTTAGGAATATATGTTAGATTTATCATACACACAAAAAAAAAAATCAACTGCAACAAATTTTTACAATGAGTGAATTGATCTGAATTTTCTACCAAATGATGAATAATACAGCTCTTGCACAAACTTATGGCACACAAGTTAACAGATTCTGTACGACCATGAACATACCTACAAATACTCTCTTGTAAAATGATGATCACTTGGCCTAGCTACTGCCTGGCCTTCCAATCATTAGCTTGGTTTCTACGTCTTCTGAATGCTCTTCTCGAGTGTGACAACATGCACCGTTTTCTTGGGTAGGAGCTAGCTTCAACAGAGGTTCTGACTTGCACTTCACATATATGAATCATTAGATTTAAGTTTCTTGTTGAGGAAAAATCATATCGGCAATTCAAACTGTCAGTCTTGTATTGTTAGAGGAACTTGTAGTGGTTAAACTAGTGGAACACTGTAAGGCAATGCAAGAGAATTTGCTTTTTATTATGATACCTGTTCACGTAATGATGCATTCTCATTCAGAAGAGCTTTCTCCTGGAGTTGATTGGTGAAACCAAATGTTATTTTGATAATAATGTCAGAAATAGATATGTCTTGGTGGCACGATATGATTGCAACTTACATTCTCCTTTAGTTGCGCAATTTGCTCCTCCAACATTGTTCTCTGTAAAAAGATGACATATAGTTTTTTAGATGTGTCAATTATATTGAAAGCTGAACAAGCGATAGTTGCAAATTACTTTTTTTCCCTTTACTCTGCTTAAGCTTTGCTCTAGTTGAGCCTCCAGCTCATTCAACTCGTCGATGGAACTTGATCCCAAATTTTCACCCAAGAGCTTCCTGCAGCAAATGCTGGTTTAGGACAATTGAATTTTGCATCAATCTCAAGAGTCTTATAGAAAGAGGAAAAAGCTAACATTTATCACCTTTTTTGAGCTTCAAGGTGCTCTATCTTCTTTGACATGTTTGTGGCTTCACACTTCCATTGCTGCTTGCAAAATTGGTAAAATGATTTGAGGCTATTGAAGCAATTAACAATGTAATATAAAAATATAGTTATGGCGCACAAATACTTCTTTTTACCACTTCATTCGTTTATTTGTTTAGGATGTAGATGAATCTTTTTTGTTGACAAAATGGTTGCAAGTGGATCCTAATATTGTTTACATATAACTATAATTGTTTCCTTTTTTGTAATTCTTAACTGCTATTGGAATTAAGCTACTCAACTTTGAATCCTTCAGTCTTGGACTAGTCATCTAAACTATGAGAAGTAGCTCAGTTAAACATCTAATTTTAACTGATGAAAAAAATATGAAATAGTCTTGTAATATCTACCTCCATGCTCCTTTCTGTTTCATTGTTATTGATCTCAACTTCTTTCACTTTCGCCATGTACCTGTCAATTGTATTCTGTACACTGAAAATTAAGAGAAATAAAGAGGAAGGTTACTACATGACTCTAATTGGTATAATTCTTTTGAAATGAATGGTTATTCTTAGATGATATGTAAGACCTCCAATTGTGTAGTTCATATACTAAAGTCACAACGACCAATTGAATCAATCAGTCCTAATCTTAGACGATTCTAATGAAGACGCTAAAATGTTGTAGATTGCAACTACAAGATACTGTAGAGATCTAGATCAATTTGTGGCCAAGTCTTGCCTTTAGGACAGAGAAATCATTTCAGTTCGTTCTTAACCTCTTTTTGTTATTCTGTTTGTTTGTTTCTATAGAAAATTCAATCGATAATATTAGAATACTAATTTTACTAATTAATTAGTTATTACTGAGGGATTGACACTAAACAGTACAAGTAGTCCAATATTCAAATTGCCTACAAGCTCCCTTGACTGCACTTGGAATGATTGTTGGACTTTGAATTACTCTCTTTTAAGATAAAGTTTTTTTTAATTCTTCTTGCCCTATTGAGAATAGTCTCTAAGCTTATTGGTAGCAGACTTTTGTTTCAACCATGGTTAAAACATTATGATGATCGATGATGCAATTTTTTAGCCGACAGCTACAAAGCCTCAATAAAGAGAAAAACTAATCGTAATTTTTAACTTCGTATCAAAGTCTTCCCCTCCCTCTCTCGCTTCTGCTCTCCCTCCTTTCTGAGTAAAGCCCTACACCATAACACATCCCTTCCCTTCATTGGCAGACCAACCATCCATTCTCTATATTCTCTTATACAAAAGCATTGACTAGGAGATGGAGCTGATCAGCTGTAGGAGAGAGAACAGACTATCATATTTTATATATATACCCAAACAATTTTTGGGAGATATAGTTATCACCTCACGATGTCTCATTACATCTTCTGTATTCAACGGTAAAAAAATACCTTTTTCAATATTTTATCTTATATATTCTTAGGCAAAAATCAAAAGGATATCCTTTTATTTTCAAATCAACAACATTCCATTTTGACTTTTTATCAAAAGGGCATAGTGTTCAGTCATGTATAATTATCTAAATATCCTTCTGTACTGTTCAGTACTGTTATCTCCCATCTAAATCCTAAATTCTAATTTCTAAATCGATCGGATGTATTGTAACAGCTACGGTTTCGTAACTGTCAAAATGCATCTGACATACTTAACGTTCAAAAATATTCATGTTGTAACAATTACGATTTCATAACTGCTACAGTGCATACTTGTTCAAAAATATCCACGTTATAGCAGCTACAGTTTCATAGATGCTACAATGTAGATTCAACACTGTTCACCTACCATTCATGTTGTAGCAGCTACAAAATCATAGTTGCTACAATTGTTGTAACAGATATAAAACCATAGCTACTATAATGCAGATTCAACTTACTCACCTAACATTTACATTGTAGCAATTACAAAATTATAGTTACTATAACATATGTAACAGTTGCAGTTTCATAGCTAATATAACACGTTGGACCGGTTCATAAATTAAATGAAAATTTTAGGTGAGAGAAAATAGTACTAAACAATATAGAACAATACTGGAAGGTATTTGAGTAAATGTACAAGGCAGAACACCCCTTTGATAAACATATACCCTTTTGATGATTTAGAAATAAAAGAACATCCTTTTGATTTTTGCCCCATTTTATTTACCACCAGGTAGGAGCCATCTTATCAACTTTAAGAAATATCTTGATTAGATTCATAATCTCCAACAATCTCACTTATATATTTTGTTAGATCCATTGCTATTGAATGTTGATTACCTACTACTCTCTCTCTCAAAAAAGAAAAGGTTAGCGCACCTTCATTATAAATTAAATTGGCAATTTTATTTTCTTCAAAAGTTTGAACTCATCTTTAATGAGATTGTCATTCTCTTATCATCTATGAAATTCAAGTGACAACATGAAGCTCTTATACATCTCTAATGAGGGGGAAAACAACATCGAACCACATGGCAAGACCTCATTGTGTGACCATTTGATACACAGATATGTAGAAGGCCCCTCTGACCCGACCAAAGGAAATTCGAATCCGCACTCACCTTTTGGGCTTCAGCTTAGTGGGCCGACCTTCGAGACCAAGTCCGCTAATGGAAATGGGAGTTCGACCTTGCAAATCCCCTAAAGAACTACGTACCTAATCTACCTTGGCCAATGAAACTTGGGAACCAACCAAAGTGGTGGAAGGAGAAGTCGCGCGGGGGGGGGGGGGGGGGGGGGGGGGGGGGGGGGGCACCATGTGCAGAGCTTACATGAGGTCCACACAAAACAAAAAAACAGAACAATAGTTAGTTTCAATTTCTTGGAATGTAAGTATATTTGAGAGGTTGGCAATAACCCTTTGCCCACAGGGTCGGAGGCCCCAGAATTTTTTTGACTTACTTTTGAGAGTTTCTAGGGTTCTACATCGTCGATTTCTCTCCTGTGTTGTGTTCTATGTGCCATTTTTTTATCATGAGCAAACGTGTAGATGTTGTCCTCCCAAAGCGGTTGACGACCCACTCTGCGATCATAGGTAGTTGTTGTTGTTGCTATTTCAATTTTCCTATCACGATCTACGTTCTTTTGTTTTGTTTTAGATTCATTTGCTTGAATATGTTTTCTAGTTCAAAGGACACAAATATCTATGGAGCCAAGTTGATGGCAATGGGCATAGAAAAAAAATTAAAACCCTTCCTCTACGCAAATTGAAACCTTGAACTAAGTTTTATTTCCTTTTTCCTTCTTTTGGTAGTGTCGTTATTTAGATTTTGAGCCGATAGGAATGAAATTTGGGATAAAAAGATGATTTATTTCATATGCCATCGATTCATAGCTTTAGGATTTTTAGTGTTTAAGTTTGGATTGTTGGTTCATTGTTGTTAATTTTTATTAAGAAATCACTATAGCTACAATGCATAGATTTTTTTAAAAGAAAAGATCTAGAACTAGAAGAACAAAACATTGGAGATGTTATAGTTAATGAATTTGATTTTTCACAACTACCAGTAAATCTTGTACTAAGAACTCCAATTTGTGCTTATAATGCTAACATTAGGGATCAAGTTCAAAGGACATATTTGCAAAAGGTCCATGTCAAAATTCAGGCTACGAATTCCTAAAATGAAAATTTGGAGAAAACCAATTTAGACGATTCAATCCTTCATAGTTTAAGGAATTTGGTGATTGGTTGGAATATAGTATGAAAAAAGATGTCGCGTATCATTTGTATTGTTGTCTCTTTAAGACAACTAAGAGAAAACAAGTAAGAGGGAAGACTTTTGTTAGCAAAGAATTCACAAATTGGAAGGGTAAAGATAGGTTAAATATTTATGCCCACAAAACTCATTTTTGACTTTTGATAAGAAAAAATTTATGCAACTAGTTGAGTTTTATCTACAAGATTTGATCTTCTCGTACTTGATGATCAACTTGAAACTTATATATGTGATATAGGTTCTAATAAAATATTTCAAGGATTGAAAGACCTTGGTAATCTTTCAAAAAGTTAGTTGTGTCAAAGAAAAGTATGATGCACCCATTGATTTATAAGTTTTTGACATTGACATTAATTCTACCAGTTGCGACTGCAACTGTAAAGAGAGTGTTTTATGAAAATTGTGAAAGACAAATTGTGCAATTGAATGAGTGATAATTGAATGAATAATAGTTTTATTGTCTATGTAAAAATATATATATTTTCAACAGTTGATAATGAAGTTATTGTACAAAAGTTTCAAAATATGAAGAGTCAAAAAGAACAATTGTAAAATAATTATTTTGTAATGCTTTATGATTATAAGATTTTATATTTTTTACTTTATTAATTATATTATATTGTTGCCTACATTGAATCAAAATTCTAGCTCCGTCTTTGGGGGTCACACTAGAAGTTAGCGAGACTGTGCCCAAGACCAAGAGCCCCCACTCCTCAAGCTGCTCCTATACATAAAGGCAAAGCTCGAGAAGTAAGGATTCTCAATTTCGAGCTTTTTGTTTTCCCACTACTTCTTTGAGATTTGACTTAAGCATCAGAAGAGTTTAGCCAAGATCCTCCTCAACCCCCTTCTCACTCTTCTCTTTGAGCGCATGCATGTGGTTCACACCAACATCCTTTTCCTTCGTTCACCTCTTGGCTGATATTTTGGCACTCACCTGACTACCGGCTGACCCAAAGCAATACCGACTCGACACAACCTTCACGTTTTCCCAATCTCAACTATCGGCAATCTGAAGTAATACCGACCCAACACAACCTTCACGTCCTCCCCAATCCAATCTCATCTGGAACAATCTCCATTACAAACAAGTTACGAATGAGATGTATACTCTTCTGTCACGAGAAATATGAGAATTTATTCCTCAACCTGCTATTGTTCATTTGATATCTTATCCATTATAGTGTTAGGCTATTTTAAGACATTCTGCCTTGTGATTCATTATAATTTGATACGTAATGGTTTTGAATCTTGAGCTACATCGGTCAACATAGGAAAAGGAAAGTTGTTTCACTCATCGACTTGCATAAAGAAGCTTTGATACCTTGATACATGAGTTGGTGAGTGCTTCTCTAATTTTGCCTTTATCACAATCATCTTTTGCTAGCTCGAGCACTTTTGCGAGGGCCATCAAATCCACCCGAATCATAACATCATAAATGGGTAAGGAAAGGACGATTATTTATCTAAAGGAGCAACCCCTCGAAGGCAAATGACCCAAGATTCAGAAGCTAGAAATTCGAAAATAGGATGGTTACGTCATAGTTAATTAATTCCATGATCAACGAGAAAATTTTATCCTACATGAGACAACGAGAGAAATCAATGAAGCAATGAGGGAGACTTATTCAAATAAACAGAATACCTCAGAATTATTCGAAGTAGAAAGTATTCTATGTGATTTGCGGCAAGGAGATTTAATGGTAATCCAATATTTTAACACTCTTAGATGTTATTGGCAATAAGTTGATATGTGCAAAGAACATTCATGGAAGAGTAAGTATAGACAAATTGTTGAAGAAAAAAATAGCGCATAAATTTCTATTTAAGCTCAACATAAACCTTGATAAAGATTGAGGAAGAATTCTATAGATCCATGGATAAAGATCAAGCTATTAAGTGTATTTTATTAGGATATTCTTCTCATAGAAAAGTATACAAATATTATTCTCCAATTATAAGAAAAATCTATAGATCTATGAATGTTACATTTTTTTGCACATTATATTACCCTCGAGCACAACCTTCATTTTATTATATTTAGTCTCAAGATCATCACATGCACCTAATATATACATCTTGCATGGTGGAGGTAATGCTATCTCATCGTTGATATGAAAATTGATAATTAATAAAAATTATAAAATAATTAGCATAATTATCTAGGATAAGTCGAGGTTACGATAATATTTTTAAAAAAAACTATATAGGAACTTAATTAAGATTTCATGAGAAAAAAAATTGAATATCTAAAATTGATTAAACTAACAAATTAAGCAAAAGTATTAGCAATTAGTGAAGAGGTGTTAGGCAATGTTCTTCAGTCTTGACAAAGGATAATTAACATGCATGGGCACAAAATAGCAAGCTAGGTGAAGGGCTCATGCATACACTTGGAGTTAGTCTTAGCATTAACTCAAAAGGGTGGGCTGACATGATGTTGTGACTTTTCATTATTCGAGAAGATAGGTGGAGGCTTAAGGCAAGGGGAAGTGGAGGAAGTGAAGAGGAGTGTGGGGAAGAAATTTGTGAGCTCTAGCAACAGGCATGTTGAGAAAGTTGTGAGGGAAGTAGGGGAGTGGAAGCTTGGGATGGTGAGTTGTGGGAGTAGTGAAGTTTGGGATTGGAGGAAAAAGCAAATTGGGCAAGGCAGAAGAAGCAAAGGTGGTTGGACAATGGGGAATGAGCAATGGTATCATGGGTTGGTTCATTGAATTCATGAGTGGTGGAATGCAACAAGAGTAGCTATTGGTTTAGTTACAAAAAGAGCAAGTGTTGATGAAATGTGCAAAATAGCATATCAAAGTTTAGTTCTCATACCATTTAATGCCACACCGGAGAGAAAACAGTAACAATAAAATTACTAACAACTCAGACAAACTAAAGAAATAAGAAATTATAGTTTTTATAAGCTCTACAATAATCCCATTCTAAACAAAGTTTAAATTTCCCAGGTTTCAATTCTATAAGTAGAAAATAATATGATTTTACTTGATAAAAAACTTTCAAACTTCTATAAAATAAAATCTCTTTTATTGCCATATAGTTGTTGCATCATAACTACAACTTTTATGTCATTTTTTTTGGAAATCTCTCACATTCACTATAATATTTTCATCTCTAACATGGTAAGTGTTATTTTCTTATTATCGACCAAAATTTTGATACATGAAGTATGATGATTGTACCATGGTCTTATTAAATAAAATAGCCTAATGGACATACAACACTCACCAAGATTTAAAAAAATTCTTTCAATTTTAACCAATTTGAACAATTGCTGAATAATCAATAAATAGAACTATCTAAAACTCTCATACAAATTCACAACCATGCAAATGATTATCTCGCCATTTAGATATACATAATTTTAGTGCTACTTAAATATTTTAGTGTTAAAAGTTTCTATCCATTATATGATCTCCTCTGCACACTCGTATTTAGCACAACATTATTTGTAATATAATTTTGAATAATAAACTCACATAATAGTAATATAAAAATTCAAGATTAAAAGACAACCAAAGGCATACAATATGAATATGGCTTGTCATTGTTTAGTGTATATGTGCTAAGCAAGTGTATAACTGTATACGTGTTCCTTTTTTAAAAAAAATAAAAATCCTCAACATAATAATGTACAACATCATGTGTTAGAAACATTAATTTATATCTATATATCACATTAATCAACCTATAAAAAAGGTAAAAATCAAATTAATCGCCTTATGCAAGATATAATTTCTTAAACAATATTTTACGTATTGATCTAAGCAAAACTCAAGAGCCTTGGAGTCAAATATGAAGAAGTAACGCATAAAGATATTTAGTGATGCGACTCCTTTATATTAGTTTAAAGAAATAATTTAGGAATCAGAAAATTAAAGAAATGGTAAAATAAATAAGTATAAACAAGATATAATAGAGGCAAAATATATTAAGAAGCAATAAAAGATTTAAGGCATAAGCTGATTGATATGGCAATGAGGTAGCAAGCAATAATTAAGTTAAAGCTATTATCACTATAGATCACAAAAAGACTAAATAAGATGATATACAGAAAGAAAAGGGGGCAACTTTACACAGATACGAAAACTGTAACGATGGGCATGGATAGATTGCATAATTAAGCAGAAAATTAATACAAATGATGTTGATATTGAAACCAACAGGTAGTGCTATTTTAATATAGTACTTATGATATTACAAAGAATTTAATCATGAATACAGCAAAAAACTTTCACCTTAGAAGAGTGGATTCGTACAAACTATAGTACTTGATTGGGAAACAACTCTACAAGTTACTATATGCTTTCGTTGTATGGAGGCCCTACATGGGATACTAGAACAAAAAATTATCTTGTCACTCGCTGTATCTAAATAATGAACATGCAATATAGACAGATATTTGACCAATTGAAGCATTAATTAGAAACTCAGAAAGCAAAGATATCTACGGATTTCCTGACCCCCTCAGACTCGACTTGGAACAAGAGATGAATATACCTTAATAGGGAAGCATTGGTTAGAAATTTCTGCAAGTAGTGGAGTCGAACTAGACCGAGATGGGTATAAAGACAGTATACATTAATAGCAAAAGTTATTGCTCCTAAACTGATCGAAGTATCGAAAAACAAACCATTGCCAATTGAAGCACCGTACCATAGCTGAGATGACTTCGCACAGAATAAGAAAGATGCATCCGTGGTTATGTACGGGGCACGTAACAATGGCTTTTTTCACCAAACCCTAAGCACAAGGACCCCCAAAACAAGCACCGAAGCAAAAATAAAAATAAAATAAAATAAATGCTGCAACAGCTAGAGAGCATCATAGCAAGAGGGGGAAAAAACGCTGAAGAGAGAGAGAGAGAGAGAGAGAGAGAGAGAGAGAGAGATGTGATCACCTGGAGCTGGCGAACTCGTAGAGCTTCCCCCGCGCGGAGAAGACGATGAGCGCGACCTCAGCGTCGCAGAGGACGGAGAGCTCGTACGCCTTCTTGAGGAGGCCATTCCGCCGCTTCGAAAAGGTCACCTGCCGGCTCGCCGCGTTCTCTATACGCCGCATCTGGGTCTTCCCCCTCACCATCGATTTCTCTCTGTCTGCGCCTCCCCGATCGATCCAAAGAAACCCTACGCGACGACAAAATAAGACTTAGGTGGAGGAGGAGGCGGCTCTCGATCGATCTGGGCGCCGGTGGAGATCAACCTACCAAAAAAGAAAGGCAGCCACGAAGGAGAAGTTGAGAACCAAACAATTTTATATATATATAAGCGGAGGAGGCGGATTATTACCATAATTGTTGCCTCCTCTCATTTCCCGGAAAAGGAATTAAAAGAGCGGTGAAGGGAAAGGGAAAGAGCAGGGTTATTCATAATTCATATCTTCGCTGTTGAAGACAAAGGCACTACATCTCTTCGTCAACTGACTTCGTGCCATTTTTTTTAGTCCTAACTTACTACTCGCGTGCAGTGGATGGATTTCCTGAACGATGTCTGAGACAAACAGCATCGCTGCTTCCAGTCCAGGAATCTGAGAAAGGAGTCCAATTAAAGACGGAGAGAGAGATGAGAATAATGGATGCGCGACGCGTGGCGCGATGAGATTGTTGAAGAAGGATCGGCCTGCCGCATGGGCTCCACTAGGACTCACCTCGTACGAGGGTTCGTTCCGTACGATCCGAAATTTCAATGAAGGCAAAAATCTGTCTAAATTTTCACTTTTGTCCATCACAATTTGAAAAATACATTAGCCTCATGGAGTAATCCTTGTGACTGAATAATATAAAAATATTAATATTTAAGTTTCAGATTTAAAAAATATATTTGATATATCAATTTGATTTGAATCTTAAAAATATTTTTAAAGGGGCGTTTGGTTTTAAATTTTTTTTATTTTTTATTTTTTATTTTTATTTTTTTATTTTTTGATCTAATTTTTAAAAAATAAAAAATACGTTTGGTATGATATATTATTTTTTATTTTCTATAAAAGAAATATGAAAAATGAGTTTGGTTTGTTAATATGAAACATTATAAATAAAATATTTTTTTTAATAAAAAAATTATCTTATTCATAGAAAAGAAAAAATCAAAAGGAGTCAAATCTAACATTCTAATATGTAATATAAGAAAATAGCCCAATGGATACCCTCGGCAAAGGTATCAAGATCCAAAAGCCGCAATCTAGCAATCATTTAACCATGAACACCTCACGACGAAAATCCATTAGAAAAACAGAACATATGCACAAATTAACCTTACCTGAGAATTGCTGCACCTAGGTTCCTCTGCTCCGGATCCAACAAAATCAGAGTCGTCTGGGAACCTATAGAGGAGAATGTGATGGAATCTTGACGTTAATTAAATCGTGAGGAGGAGGGATGAGTGGCGTCGACAGACCTGAGGAGGGAAGGAGAGGGTTATGGTGTCGCGCGTGGAGGAAAAGACCCATGAGGAGGGCTGCGGCATCGACTTGCTTGCGCAAGGAAGGGAAAATCGGAAAGGACTATGTGTAGGAGAGGTTGCGGCGTCGGGGAGAAAAAGAGTTGTGCGATGAGGTTGCGACGTCGAAGGAGAAAAGGAGTTGTGTAATGAGGTAATTGCGGCGTCGGAGGAGAAAAAGAGTTGTGTGATAAGATTGCGACATCGAAGAAAAATTTGGAGTTGTGCGATCAGGGTGTGCAGCGTTATTGTAGCCGTGTTTTCGCGTTTTCTATTTACCAACCGCAGTTTTCATTCTCTACAGAAAATGATATTTTGTCATTTTCTGTTTTCTTAGAAAATGACTTCTCATTTTTCAGAGAATGAAATTGGAAAACACAAAACAAATAACAATTTTTAGAAAATGAAAAAACAAAAATGAAAAAAAAAACTAAACCAAACACTACCTAAATAATTTTAGTTCAAGTTCCATTCAAAATAAAATTCAAACTCGAGTTCAATTTGAATTATTCGAACCTTGAGTTTATCAAATTATAGTTTGAAATGATTTAAATTTGAGTTCAGTTCGAGTTACTCAGATTTTATTTTAGCATATTTAAATTAAAATTATGTAAAATAATTGATATGCGATTTGAGTTTGACTTGTGAGCGGCTTATGAAATAATTGATATGCGATCTGAAAAATTTATCGAACATGCTTAGTTCGGTTTGAATTATATTTGATAATTTTAAATACAAATCAAATATTTTTCAAACCAACTAGAAAAACTTATGAAACAAATTCGATTCATTTACAATCTTACTTTTTAACTATACTTGTAAATAAGTCAAATCGAGCCTAGCTTTATTATCGAATCAAGTCGAGTCTAAAATGAACTAAATCATTGAAATACTTGTTCAAATTTAATTTTTTTATGAGATTGAGTTTGATTTAAGTTTGATATG
Organism: Curcuma longa; assembly: GCF_044706935.1. Lineage (NCBI taxonomy): Eukaryota > Viridiplantae > Streptophyta > Magnoliopsida > Zingiberales > Zingiberaceae > Curcuma > Curcuma longa. Next base: position 1,137,172 of record NW_027435599.1, on the reverse strand, counting down.
AGTTTAATTCATTTAAATATTATCGAGCTTTTAATTTAAGTTTGTTTGATTGTTTATAATTATTATTATTTTAAATTTATTATTAAGTTTGATAATATAAATTTATTTATTTATCATGTTATAAAAATTTTATTAATGAATATATTAATAAATTTTGTTCATTTATTAGTTTAGCTTGAACATATATATATAATGAGATTTTAAGATGAGAAATATATTGAGGCGTTATTTTATTTTATTTTTTAAAATTTACTCACTATATATATATATATATATATTTTTTTGTTTTGAAAATTTGGTGGGCCAACGGAGCCGAAATTGGGCTGTGACGGGTTGCTCGGCCCCACACGACTTCCATGGAACTTGTTTCTGTTCTTCTGTTTCCTGCCGCTATAAATTCGAAAGGAGTCTCCCGTGGATAGCTCGAACCCCCTGCTGACTACCACTCCCGCCAGAGTTCCAGATGAAATGGAGCAGGATCTCATCAAATCGTCGCTCTTCCTCCCCGATCAACGCCTTTGCTCCGAGGAACTCCTTGATCCATCCCAGGTTTCTAGATCGAACGCCTCCCTCGTCTTCTTCTTTAGCATTGCACTGCTTTTTATTCGAGCATTCGTCTTCTTCACGCGTTTCTCGGGCGATGATCTAGGTTTTCCTTGCAATCATTGGCAGGTGCGAGTACGGATCAAAGTCTAGGTTCTCAGTTCCCTGAAGGTCCTCACTGTTCCCGACCCAACCATATCCAATCTCGTATCGATCCGTCTCTTTCTCGATCTACACGCTCGTGAAGAATCTTTGATTTCACAACCAACATAAACTCCAGTTTCGTTTTCACTATGGACCCGTATTTTGATGTTCATTTTAAAACCTAATTCGTTATTAGGGTTCCGGTCGTGTTTTTTTTTTGTATATATACTTCGTTTGGGATAGTAACGCACTGCGCTATCCGATAACCCATTTGATCTGAGATCAGAAGGAAATCTGACAACAGAGGGCTCCGTCGAGGGATTTTGAGTGAGGTCCGTCACGATAGTAACGGACGCGAAGCCGTTCGTAAAAGGTATAATTTCTGTGATTAACTGCCCCATCTTGCACAATGCAGATATCGTGTTATTCTTGGGCCTATTGAGTTGCTCTCACAGTAAGAAAGTCATGGCAATGTTGTTGCTCTCAGAGTAAGAAAGTCATGGCAATGTGTTTTCACATTCTTGGTGAGAGGAAGCTTCTCACACCAAGAGCTTTTCTATAAGCCGCTTTGTGACTCACCTGTCTATTTCACACCTCAGGATCAGGTCAACAGTTCAGCGTAAGATTACTGTCTTTTACCACCCACATTAGTATAATAGTATCAACTATTAACTACTGTATATGCTTGTTTTGTGTCTTGTTTCTCAATTTTTGCAAATAATTGTTGCAGATGTTGTTGCATTGCTTCGCTCAACATAGTCTAGGTATTATTGCATCTAGCAGAGATGCAGTTGTTGTGTCTTAGAGGGGCAGTTCTGAACTTTTGTTTTAGTAAACTAGATAAGCATACATTATTAATTTGCTATTTATAGCATTCACCCTTTAAGTGGATTGTAGCCGTTAAAGAAACATCTTTAGGGCACTATTGTAGTTTTTCCTCTTTCTTTTGATTTATATACATCATGTGTTTGTAGGAGCCCGGTGAACACAATATTGACTGTTCCATGATTAGACAAATTGGTTATGGACCTTTATGCGTTGAACAGATTGTTCTTCATTTTGATTCTAGATATATCATCATAGTAGAGAGGTAAACTGAGGCCTCTGCAAACTATGGTGATAAATCCTCTCAATTTCACTAATTTATATTATGTAATTGAGTAGGATGCTATATTTCAGCAATCGACAGATCACTATCAAATCCAATGTCGAAGCATGTGTTATACCCTGCTTAAGGGAATTTCTTAAACTTCCCCATATATTCTAAAACTTAATTAATGGTTTCAAGTGCCAGTAAAATGCTTGAGAAAACATAAGAACAATTAAGAGACTGTTTGGGAAAGGGTTGGATGCTTCAGAAACATTTGTATATTGCTCTATCGGTTGCCTATCTCGCATGTTGACCTTGTGATTGAAGTAATCTTAAAGAACATCCCCAAGAGCCTTTAATGTTTGCATGACCTTTAAAATTGCCAGCTTGGCGCATTGGAATTAGGCATCATAACGGCGTATAGTTGTTTTTAATTATTTTAGTGAAAAGCTTGCATGGAAGCGTGGCATTTCAATTCTCTCAACTTGCTTCCCTCTCTAGTTCTTCCTTTCAATGAATAATTCATGTCTTAGTTTTGGGTGCTTTTTGCGCTCGATTCGTAACAATGCAACTTGTTTGTTATATTGGTACTTGTCGAACATATTAGTTGAAGCACACTAGATAAGCCTGCATGACACTTTGAAATTAGGCATCATAATGGCGTATGATTCGTTTTTACTATTTTAGAAGGCTTATATGGACCCTAATGAATAGCTTGCATGGAAGCATATTGCACATATGGTGTGACATTCTCCCCTATAATTTTGCCAATGTCCCTGTTACCTCATGTGTGGAAACTTCTGTATCTTCAAGTTTGGTGAACTGCCATGGATTTTCAAGTTATTCGGTATGCAATTGTACCCCGTTATCCTGGTAACAGATTGTCCTAATCTGGAAAAAATTAATCTTTTTTTGCAAAGGTTTTTGTTTCTTAGGTATCTGTCATAGATCAATACCATATAGCACCCTTTTTTTTTTTTCCGTCTTGAATTGGAGGGCCTCACTTTAAATCATTAATCCCCTCCACAACAAACATAGCCGACTCGTGTCTGTCTTTGAAACTTTTAGTGCAATCATGGTCGAGAAGGGACAATGTGCAGATATAGGATCTCTGTACTACCATGGGTTTGATTTCTTGGGAGAATACATTGCAAAGAAGATTGTACAGGCTGATTATATTTGATGGTAATTTAATTTTCATATCCTTTTAGTTCCAGTCGTGGTGTTGACATGTTTGATTGATATATGAATGAACGCAGAAACTCCATACAAATGCATGAGAAAAGAGGAGCAAAACAATCAACAAACACTTGATGACTATGTAAGTGGAATTCTACTTCCAAGTCTCAAATATTTCATTTACTACTTGTAATTAGGTTTCTTGATTCCTTTCTCATATGCATTGTTCATTTTGTACTACTGTTTGATTGATAGTTTGTGTATAACGTGGGTCTCTTGATCTGGGGTATCTTATCTACTATGGGTTGGTCATCTCAAATTGCCTTGAGCAGCTTTCTAAGAAAAACCCATGACCGCACCAAATCCTGCAATCTCTAGAATTAGAGGTCTCAATTGGGTTGTAAGATGTAGATTAGGATGGCCACTCACGGTCTAGCTCAGCCAGTCATCCTGTGGATTGTGTTTGGCATATGCCAATCCGAAACGGCTTGTCACAAGAGGGCACGCATGCGTGAGCAGCCTGGCCCTTATGCCACACTTGGCTAATGGGTTGTGCTGTGCTGGGCACGCATGTTTGCCAGGCCCAACATGATTTTTTTATATATTTGTTCTAGTAAAATAGTCATAATTTTTTTTAAAAAATGTATAGTAAATTCTTACACTAACAATAACAATTAAATTTGATCTCATTAGATGAGGTTGACTATTTTAAATTTTATCTTATTTTATTATTGTTAATTAAATCTTTTTGCTCTTTCATTTCCTTATTTAATATGTATATTTGTTATAGTTTTATGTCATCTAATTAAAGTATTTATTAGTCGTCTAAGTGCATATTTATATATACCATATTAAAAGTGTTTTTCAAAATTATTCCTCGATATTATAACAAATATATAGCAAATAAGAGTAAAATCTTTTAAATAGATTTAATAAATTCTTATCTTGTTTGTAGCTGTGCTGGCTAAACATAGTCCAGCTAGAAGTGAGATTTTTCAAGTTCTGTCCAAGTATTATCCATAGGCATACTTTATGGAATAACAGAGTATGTACTATAAGGAATCTTGGTAGCACATTAGGTGTGAAATTATTTTTTAATTTGGAGTGGAAATAATAAAATTAAAATCCTTTAAATAATATTATAATATGAAGACATTTTAATGAAAAAATCATCAGATTAGACTAAGCACAACTAATGCATTCTTCATTATATGTTCAAACACTCAAACTAGGAAGCAGATTTATTTCTTTCAATATAATAATGCAGTTGGAAGATTAGCAAGCCAAATGGACCCAAGACAACCGAAACTCAGATTATCTTGGCCTCTGCTAATTAAATCCATCAATATATGTGTTAATCCCAGACCAGCTCTTGATATATCATATCTTACATGTTTAGTCTCCTACTAATTAGTATGCTTAGAGTGATGCTTATATGCCTCCCCACCTTGAGCACATTACACTGCGCTATCCGGGTCGTTTTCCACATCAATCAATGTGATGTGTGGGTCATGCAATTAATGTGTCCTGGTCTAGCATATGCGACGGTGGTTCCCCTACCAGTGGGTACCTCGACGCTACTCCTTCCTTGGCCACAACAAACAAAGAACAATAAAGAAATGGGGGAGGGGGCATGCAATGCATGCATGTGAGTGCGAAAGGAGAGATAGAGGCGAGTCCGGTTTGGAACTTAATGGCGCGGAAATGAATGCGAGCGTTGGTTGGCGATGGGGAGCGTCGTACGACGCCCTCGACCGCCACCGTGGTGTGACAGCAACAGGACGGCAGCGGTCGATCCCGGAGGCTGTCGCTTCGCAGTTATCCAGCGGTCCACCACCACTCTAATCCTGTCGGCTGCCGCTGCACGTCAACCACCGGCCCAGCCATCAGGACGAATAAAAAGGTGTACAGGTGCAGGATTTGCTTCTGCCATCGGTCGACCTCCATGTGACTCACTGCTGTCTATAGTCTTAAAAATTTGGAGGGATATCATTTAATTGATCTCGCAAAGTGTTTTTTTAATAAAATAACTAGTTCAACGAATTCGGTTCTTAACTATTAAGCTAAAAAGAAAATCGATTCGATAGATCCAATTTTTGATGATTTGGCTTGTTCTTGATTGGATCTAATAATGCTATTTACTTTTAAATAGCATATTTATTCATTTTGTTGAAGTAGATATTAATGCTAAAGGTACTAGCTAGGATTTCTGGTAATTAAAGAGGTTTTAGGTTTAAGAACCAACTTCATAAAAAAATATATATGGAGATTCAAAGACTTCCATATGTATCTTTCTATTTGGTTACAATATGAGATGACAGGGTGGAGTGAAATGGATGACAATGGTCCATTTTTTTCTAATTTCTTTCAATATTTGGAAGGACAATTTGAGTGAAACAAATCATTTCAAGAAATTGACTCATTCTATTTCATCTATTCTAAAAGCTTCATTTTATCACTATACATATAATACTTATTAATAAGTTATAATTTTAAAATTAAAATGTTGATAATTGGACTGAATAAACGAACAAACTAATCAGGTCTAAAAGGATTGTGCAAACCCAGTCAGGCCAAATGGATTAATTGTGTTGATCAAGTTAGGTGGGCTAATCAAACGGACAAAATTATTAAATTGAGTATGTTAGATGGATCAAGTAAATTAAATGTGTTGAATATACTAGGTAAATTAAATGAACTAAGTCAGTCAAATATAAAATGAATCAATCTACTAGGTGTAACATTCTATTATTATAATTAAATAAAAGAGTAGGTGGCCCATTTTATTCTAGTATCAAACACTAAAAAAAAGATGAAACTCATTCTTTCTGAACCCTTATTCCCTCAATGCTTCCTAGCTACTCCTTTATCAATTCCAAAAACAACTATTTTGGTGTGTTAAATAGTCATTTCATAAATTAAGGAATACCTTTTTTTCACGGGGCCAAAGTAGAATAAATAGTTCAATTTTATTAATTCAGTCGGTGCGATTGTCTTGCAAACACCAATTACTATAAGAAACAAATGGGAGGACATATTAAAGGGTCTCCTCCTCATTACACAGATAGTGGACGAGAGTACATATGATTAGCTAGCTAGCCAGCTCAGTGTACCCTACCTTGTCCTTGTCTCTCCACTATTCCAGTCTAATGTTTGTAATAATTGAGTCTTACTGACTGATTTTGGGTGCTCCAAGTGTGCATCTTCCATTGCTCTCTTTCTTCTTCCTTAGAAAGGGTGCAGCTAAAGTGGGAGGACGACCGTAGAAGGAAGCAGCTTAGGTAGGGCTCAGATTACATAGAACAACTACTGTACCACCTTTTTGCTAGATTTTGTGGCATTTGGAGCTCTGAACATGCCAGTAGTAGTTCAACAGAAAGCTTGAGGGAATGCCAACTGCAGTACTGCTTGATAAAGAAGATTGTACTGCCTTTATTTTTTTTTCATTTTTCTATATTTTTTACTTCTATTTAGTATCCCTAAAAGTTGATTGCATTTGAGAACGAAGAGGTTACTGATTAAATCTGTTTGATAGAAATGAAGCTAATGATGGTGTCAGATTCTCTCCAGAGGATGAATGAATATCTCTCAGAAGATGACCGTCGTGCTTAGTTGTTACGAACCCAAAAAATGACTCGAAGCTAGGACTCTTGGGTATCACTTGATGCGCAAGCCAAGATTTTAGTCGCAAAATATTCAGTATTTAGTTTGATGAAGATGAACAATTTTAGTATTTAGAATTTGACTTGCCCTTGAGGTAACATCTCTTTAAGATTCTTCTTAGATCAAGATATGATACAAATTACAGTTTCGCATGGAGAAACTTGTGAGGTAACAATTTTGAAACTTCCATGTTGGACCAAGTTGTTGGCTGCCTTTAATCGAAGAAGTTGGTTGTGGGGGAATGAAGATAATTAATAGAGTAGCAACATATTGGATATACGCAATAATGATCTTACATTATGATACTCCAATCATTGAAGTTATCCAGTTGATGGATCATTTTCTCCAGAGGATTTATAGCTGCTAGGTTAGTCTTTTCAATTGTTGTGATCTCCTGTAATAAGAATGATACATGGGGTAGAGTTTCTTGATGAATATCTTTGATGCTCACTAGATATTTAATAGATTTGTCGAAGAGAAACCTAAACACTTACAAGCTAGCTTATCCTTGGGATAATCTACTGCATTTGAGTCTTGATATTCTTTGCTTGGGAAATGATCACTGCCTTTTTCAAGAAGGTGAGAGTATTGTGGGTGTAATGAATTGGCATGTAGGTTGCATCCATGCATGAAGAGAGCCTCAAAGCTAGCTGTCGACTTCCTTTAGTCTTTAGGATATTGACTGAGATGTTCCTTTGATGGAGGTTGCCCTAGACGGGTCCAAATGAATAGGCAGCTAATCCATCAAAGGTTTATTACTGTTGCGGCGATTCGGATGGATTTTGATCTAGTGCAATTTGTAGATTGATGAGTAATTCTCCATGTATCGGCTGAATCTGTAGTCAAGAATCATAACATCATCCAGTAATGGTTTGGAGAGTTGTGCCTGGTGCCACCAAAGCTTCAGACTAGTTTGAACTCCGAGTGTCTCTCTACCAATGAGGAAGGAAAGGAATAAAAGGTGGGAAAAATTCTTTAAAGAAAAGGAAGAAGAGAAAAGAAAGAGAAGGGAACGTGAATTCCTATGGAGAAAAAAATAATACAAGGATGGAAAAAAGAAGCGGGTGAAGTTGTCGGTGGCCGCGTGCAAAGTTGGTTGTGCTCGTGAGCAAGGCCGCTCGTGATCACATGAGGCGGTCGTGTAGGGTTGCTTGTGCCGGCGGTTGTACAGTGTTGCTCATGCCGAGCCACATTGTGTCGTCCGCACAGGGTGGCGCGAGGCGGTCGCCTTGGGCCAATCGTGTAGGGCCACGCAAGGCGGCCGCCTTGGGCCGGCCACGCATGGCCATGTAAGACGGCATGCAGGGTCGCTCACAGCCGCTTGTGGCTCGTGCGGTTGAGGGCAAAGATACAATAGAGGAAGGAAAGTCGTGTTCCATCCAATTTAGATAAATAAAAAAAATCTAAAAAGTAATATGTGGATAGATTCATAAATTCTTCCATTGATCATTTTATAATAAGTAAACAGTAAAAAAGATAAATAATTTATTTTTTTTATGAAATAAACATCGAAAATTTTTTACATGGATTTTTTTAATTTTTAAATCCGTCCTCCAAAGTAAATAGGACATAAATACTCAAAGCCAAAGGGCAAGATAGCCCTAGCTGACAAGAAACCCCACCAAGCTTTCCTGCAAGGCTTGTCAGGCCAAGCAAATAGGTCTTCAAGCAATGCACAGATGCCTGCCACAGTTGGGCATCTGCATGGCATGCAATTCCAAGGGCAAACATGAGGTGAGCATAAGAAGGCTGTGGCCTACTTAACATGCAAAACATATGATGGTTGCAGCCTTAAGAGTTAGATTCCCTTCAGGATATGATCTTCAATGGAGGTTTCATGACTTTCGTTGAAACAACAACAAAAAGAAAAGGGATTCCTGTTTGAAGTGATTTGCTTTTGCTATTTTAATTAGATGAAGACAAATAGTCTTTGAATTTTTGTCCCAATGGGACAAGAAAAGCATATAGGTGTCCCAGTTTTTTAAATTCTTTTCAGTGAAATCAATCAATCAAAAAACTGCTGTCATATTATAAAATTAGATACTATATTTTATTTTCACTTTACCTTTCACAGTCTCTCTTATTTCAGAATGCTTATTCATCTTTCACAAGCATGAAAATTTTCGAACATAAAGTCAGTGCCACCCTGAACACCCAATTCGTTTTCTGACCTGTTGCTTCTTCCACGTGGCCAGCAAATCCTGATGACACGTGGTCTTTCCTATTCAAATCACTTTTAGAAACATATCAAATCACACCCTGGTCCTAATCACAATATGATATACTGTATATATTTAAAGGGGAAAAATTATTTCAGAACTGTGTTATAATTTCGCTTTATATCAACTGCCTTTTGAGTGGACCAGTGTTATTTTTGATGCAACTACGTATGTCAAGGGCCTGTCGAATCTATCCATATGAGTTGATTGAGGTTGCCATGTCAATCATTCACCAATTTGAAATCTGTATCACTTGATCTTTTAGATAGGGATTTTTTTCTTTCCAAAATACTTCAAAAATTTTCATTTTTTAAAAAGAAATGCTCCAGTTTTTGAACTTCTTGTTTTCATCTTTGATTGAAGTTCTGATTTCCTTGTTATTTTGAACCATCCCTTGCTAATAAAGAGGTCACTTGTGCTTTATTAGATTGGTTTAAGCATGTGATTGCTTTGAGAAGCTCAATTCCATGAAGGTGTTAATTAGTGTCCTGAGATTACAATCCATGTTACCTCTGCACTCATTTACTTGACTATGAATGTGTGGTTGTTGGGTTCACTTGGACAGGTCTCTTTATTTCATATATATCACGATCTACCTCTTTTGTTATATAGCGCAATGAGTCTGACACAAATGTCAATGCTTGCACACATGGAATCATATACATATTGATTGCATACAAAATTAAGAGGTCCTTGCAGAAGAAAGATAATGCGTTAGAAAATATTCCATCGCAAATAATCATTGAGCATACGATCTACTATGGTTTATATTCCCTTTTGTGCTTTAATTAGTAGAAAGGAATAAAAACTAAGATGTGAATACTTACATAGGATTCAAGATGATTCATGTGTTCTCTTGTTTGCTATATATAATGCACTGCGTTATGTGATCGATAGCATCATCATCGCCATCATCAGGCTAGTCTAGTCATGCAAATACAAGTTAGGGATTCAAAAGATAACACACTTGGATCTTTAATGATCAGTTCTAGGGCTATAAACTTATTGAGCCAAGTTAAGTTTTGTGGTGTTTAAGTTTGTTTGATAAGGTAATCGAGTCAAGTCTAAAATGAATTAAATTATTGAAATGATTAGTTCAAGTTTAGTTTAATTTCTTTTTTTGAGTTTGATTTATTTAGATGTTATCAAAATTTTCAATTTAAATTTATTTGATTGTTTGAAATTTTTATATTTTAAATTTGATTGATTAGTTATTGAGTTTGATAATTCAAACTTATTTGTTATTTTAAAAGTTTATTTATTTATTAAAAAAAATGATAAATCTCAGTTAGTCCCATTGACTATATCTTGAGTGACCGGTTCAACTCCACGCGAAGTTTTCCATCGGCCACCCGCTTCTCGGTAACCATCGGGACCGGACCCGTGCAACCGCAACTCAGGCGGCCAGTCTAGGCCACGTTGGCCCATTTCGCATCCTTTGATTGCGCTCTCCATTTGGAAGAAAATTTTTATAAATATGTTGTAGTTGGGGATCGAATCACAGATGCTCTTTGTTTATTTAATATGTTGACAAGAGTGTTATTGATGAAGATGGTTCAAAAATTATGAACATTGTTCGTGAATGCATTCATGCTAATCAGTTAAATATATATGTGTTTAAGATTATTTATTTAGTTTAATAAGTTATTTAAATTTATTTATTTAATTAATTTTATGTATTGAATTAATATAAATAAAGTTTTATTAAATTAAATATCAAATTTGTTCATGTTTGATTTATTTACCGTCCAAGTTAGTTCACGTAGTCAATCTAATAGACAAATAATATAGAATAGATTTGATGAAAGAGTAGCAAGTGATTATATATAATCCCATTTTGTAGATATAAAAGTGCCTAATTAATTCAACTTAATATCACTTTTTTCCCACCTAAACACTCACCTTCAGTAGCATATAGGCAATGGAATAGATAGAGGCGGGTTTATTTTGTGTGGGAGCATATTGTTTTTGGCACCGTACCTTCCACTTTATTTTGGAGGCTGCATGTAAAGGTGGTCCTTAACAACCTTTGAGGATGTAGGTGCCGCCACTAAATTATAATACCTCTTTTTCTGTAAAAGGTGGAATTCGGTCCCACACAGTCGGCCCCACGATCATTTGTGAGGGTAAATCGAGAAACTGCAGTTGGTCACGACGCAAGAGGGTATTGCCTGGCTTCGTCAGGATTCGAACCCTTGCTCTCTTCTGCAAGTCTACTACGTCGTAACCAACTCAGCTATGCTTCGAGGGCGGCATCGTACCTTTCACTAAACTTTATCTTGGAGGCTAAATAAAGTTTATGTAGAAGACGGAATGCAAGATTTCTTGGTCCTTAACAACCTTTGAGGAATACCTATGTAAGGTTGTGGTGGTCACTGATGAGGAAGTACATAGGCAATATCATCAAATTGCTAGGAAGAAAAAGAGACATAAAACAAATTATTCTTCTAATATTCTACTATTTTATTATTATAATTAAACAAAATAACAATAATAATTTGTTCTCCTTTTTTTTTTAAAGATGACTTGTCCAATCGTGTCAAGTCATTCAAGCATTACCTCTTTGTTACTCCTACGTGGCTGCTGACTCAGCTTGGGTCCACCTTATCTGCTCACGCCATTTGCGTGTTCACCTCCCGGGCTCCACCCCACACCATGCTCCTCAGGCCATCCCATACATCACTCCATTCATATCCGGCACTTAAATTTGCTAAATCATCAACAATAAATGATTAATAAAAAAATTCCTCTTTTATTTTCTCAAAATGATCTTCCAAAGTTTAAAATTGTTTTAAAAAAAAAATCAAAATTGTTAATATTTAATAAATAGAGATTTAACTTAAAATGGGATGACTATTAAAAATTTTTACTAGAATTCTAATAGTGCCATTAGTTTTTTCGATATATGTATGAGAGGTCATTGGAAAGGAAAGACAGTCTTAAATAGAGTTTTATTTATTCACAAAGTAGTTTTTTTAATCATAGTATGGATGTTAGACAATAGTTAATGAATTTATATATAATATTTGTTTAAATTTTAATATTAGCTTAATATAATCCTCATCTTTTATCAGAGTTTAGGATCGGAATATAGTTGCGATGATCAAAGTTATAATATGTATGTTATATATATATATATATATATATTAATTTAATTATATTATTCTATGCCATAGACATACATCTGCAAGGGCATTTAGACATTTTACATTTTTTTTTTATGATCGAGCTTTTAATTTTTGAAACGGACTAATTTTGGAATGATCCGGTCTCACATTTTATTTGTCAAGTAAATCAAAAGTGTTCTTGATTGTTCGTTCAAAGCTTCTGACGTTCTAGATTTATCATCCCATTATAAAATATTCATCATGCATCGTGATTGAGAATTGAATCCAAATTATTTGATTAGCTGTTAGAGTATCTAACTGCTATACCAAAGCCCTCGGAGCACTCAGACATTTTGCATGATTTTAGCCAGGGATGTTTTGGTCAACAAGATAGTTTAAATTTGATTTAGGATTGAAAATAAAATTAATTTGAATGCTCGAACCGGACCGGAATTATTAGATCGGCTTTTTTCCCCTCTTTCCAAGGCAGGTGAAATGACTATTCCAACCTTCGTCCGTACGCATGCCTGGCACGTGCATGGCACTTACTTCTCCCCACTGACGTCATCCCCGAGCGCCGATTTCTTTAACCCTTTTGTTTCGATCTACTACACCGTCTTACTCTTATACCAACTACCGCACGGCGAAGGCGAAGAAGAAGAAGAAGAAGAAGAAGAAGAGCGGAGGAGATGCAATCTGGCGGTGGCTATGGCAGCGTCTCCGAGATCCAGCAATTCATGGTCGACAACTCCTCCCTGTTCGCTGCAGCCGCATCCGCCGCCACCACTCCTGCCGACGCCGGCCACGCGCACCACCCTCTCAAATACCACCCTCAGCAACCGCCGCAGATGCCGCCGCCCTTCTCCCACTTCAACTCCATCCCCATCACCCAGCAGCTCCTCCACCAGCCCCCGCCTCCGCCTCCGCACCACCAGTACTTCCATCTCTTCCACCCGCCTCCCCCGCACCAGCAACAGTACCTCCCGGAGCCACGGCGGTTCATCCCGGCGCACCAACTCGGCGGCGCGGCCATGGATCGGGAATCCTGCCCCGACAACTCGGCGGCCAGCGGCGCCGCTCCGCCGTTCCTCGCGTCCGCGATGAGCTTTAAGCTCGCCGTCGAAGGCGGAAGCCGTGAGAGAATCAATGTTGACGATGGCAGCATGTTGCGAGGCGACGATGTATCGGAGAGCCGCCTGCATCACTGGCAGAGGGAAGACGACTCCGCCATTGAACAACTTCCTTGGTAAATCGTTCACGATGTCTATCATCTGTTTGTGGATTTGCTCAATTCAAAATTGTGCTGATGATTACGAAAATGAGAAAAGTAGATGAAAAGAACGACTAAAAAGACAAGATTCGAATGATTTAGAAGAAATTAATAAGCGAAAAAGATCCATCTTTTTCAGGAGGCCACTCGACATCGACTACATCGACAGGAACAAGAGGTGCAAGGATAAGGAGGCGGAGACCGGCAGCAGCAGCAATTTCTCCAAGAAGAGAAAAGAGGTGACGGATTCCGAGCGCTTGGAGGTCGTCGGCGGAAGCAATTACAAGATCTTCAGTGAACTGGAAGCCATCTACAAGCCCGGCAGCAGTGCAATCGTCGGCCAGACTGGCTCCGGATCTGCTCTCACCGGCGAGGAGACGATCCACCCTATCTTAAACGCCGCGGCCATGACGCCGCCGCAGGATGCGGCCGTCGGGGAGACGTCGGCTGGAGAAGAGGCGACTGAAACGGTTAAGTCTTCGCCCTCCATGGGGCGGAGGAGGAGGAGGAGGAGGAAGCGGCGGTTGCAGCAGCTGAGCGCGATGGCGGCCTTCTTCGAGTGCCTGGTAAAGCAGCTGATGGAACACCAGGAGGGCCTCCATCGGAAGTTCCTGGAGGTGATGGAGCGGCGGGAGCAGGAGCGCGCCGGCCGCGAGGACTCCTGGCGGAAGCAAGACGTCGCCAACACCAGCCGCGTGGCGGCGGCGCGAGCCCAGGAGCGGGCCCTCGCAGCCTCCCGCGAGGCGGCGATCATCTCCTTCATCGAGAAGATGACCGGCGAGCGCCTCCATCTCCCATCCAATCCCCAACTCTCCATCGCGGAGGACTTCGACAGCATCCAAATGCCAAATCGCGACGCCACCGACACTTACGGCGGCGGCGGCAAACAGGCGCCCAAAGACTCGGCGACGTTGAACTCAAGCCGGTGGCCGAAGGCCGAGGTGGAGGTCTTGATCGGCGTGCGAACAGGGCTGGAGGCCCGGTTCCAGGAGCCCGGGCTGAAGGCCCCCCTGTGGGAGGAGGTGAGCGCGGCGATGACCGCAATGGGCTACCGGCGGAGCGCGAAGCGGTGCAAGGAGAAGTGGGAGAACATCAACAAGTACTTCCGGAAGACGAAGGAGAAAGCCAGAAACCGGCCGGATCACTCCAAGACCTGCCCCTACTTCCAAAAGCTCGACCAGCTCTACTCCAACATCAAGCATCCTTCTTCATCAACCCTCACGAACTCTCAACTTCTCGAAGCAATTACAATGCCGCCGGCCGGCGAGAGCAGTCGCCTGGCTACCCCCGGTGACGAAGACGAGGAGCAGCCAAGCAGAGAAGAAGAAGAACAAGAAGAAGAGGAAGAAGAAGAAGAAGACAGCCATGGAAACGCAATAAACTGGTAAATTCTTTTCAGAATTGCTCTCTTCTTTCATCACTATAATACATGTTTTAGTAGTTTAATAATAATAATAATAATAATAATAATAATCATCGAGGGTAGAATAATGATCCTACTGTAGTTTATAATATTTATATATTAAAATTTTGTGTGGAATTTCTGGAAATGTGTGTCTCATGCCTGGAGTAGGAACAAGAGGCCACTGTAAGCCACGAGATGGATCATGGATCATAATTAAGTAATTAATTAATTAATTAATTATTAACGTGGAGTGATTGAGGATAGTTGCTTGATTCTGTAGGTTTGCATGGGATATTTTGGGGAGTCCACATTCATATTTGTTTCTATATATAGAGTCTAGTTATCGATAGCACACCTGTTGAAATTTGTATCATATAAAGAAGGGTTCTCTGCTGGGACTGTTGTGGAAGGTAAGTTGTTCACCAAGGCCCCCTTAAGGTTGCAGGATCATGTGATCGACGATCGAGATTAATCTCCTAGAGGGCCTTCATGTAGAAATTCACTCTCAATTTTGTGTGATAGTGTGTGTGAAATAGAAGTCGAAGGGTCTATTTACCCTCGAAGAATGCCAACGATGGCGAATCAAATGAGTTGCATTATCGATATCAAACGCTTGTCTAGGGTGTGCATGTAGCAGCATATCATGCAACTACAAAAGAAAAAAAAAGAAGAAGAAATTTAATCTAAACATATTTGAATATTATTTGGAAAAAAACTGAAAAGTATTATGAGGAAATTGGATCTTGAAGGAGTCAATTAATATTTGTGATCCGCTTCATGTCATCAGCTGTTTTCATAGGAGTTGACGTTGAGGCCTGGCGTTCTGGTAGCTTTCACCATCACCCCCATGAAGGAAGCTAATCTTCTTGCCAGCGAAAGAATATTTCTATCACGTTGTGGAAATCACAGGAGCTCTTAATACTTTCTACCAAGCCTATTCAAATCTAACACGACAAAAATCCAAAACAAATAAAAAGATCAAAGTTCGAATATTTTAGAAATTGGTCTTTAAATGTGCATAAACTATACTCGATCGGATAGGATCAAAGTCAATAGTTCGAATAGGGAGATTGATTCTTGACTAGTAGAGATCGATGATGACAGTCAGACGACATGTTTATGGTGGCTAGGGTTGCAGGGAAAGGGTTAGGGAAGCAGGTTTGCTGGGGACCAGGAGGCACACCAAGGTTTGGGTTGGTGGGTGGGAATTAAGTTCCTTCATGCTTCAATCATGATTCATTCATTTCATCAATTCACATCATTTCCACCCAAGAATTTATTAGAGCAGGTAGGTTTTAATTATATGGAGATTTCAATTTTGCCCTTTATATATTTACATAATTTAAACATTTTAAATTAATTTATCTCTATTAATTATATTTTAAATTGAGTTATTAGTCCTTTTTTTTTATTACAATGTTGAATAAATTTAATTTAGTTTGTAGTAAGCTTGTTTAAGCCTTGCATCAACCCTTTTTGATAAGAATGGCAATCAATCTTTTATTCCATGAAGTCAATTATATGAATCCTTTTACACTATTAGATTTGATATTCTATTATATTTTCATCTATATTTAAATTAATTTTATTCTCTTTAATTGTTGTTAACTATGTCTTCTTTGATCTTCCTCTTTTTCAATTAATATTTTCAAATTATAAGAAATATAAAACTATGAACGCGAGGAGAAAAAAAACACATCCAAGAGATCCAACAAGTATGGAGACAATGTATTGAAGACATCACTCCCATACAATAATAAAATACTTAGAGGAATAATAAGAGAATCAGAATTCCAATCTCAAATGAAATGAATATTCTAAAAATTAACTTTTGAATGTGTATAAATAATACTTCGAATTTATTCAGTAGGAACTAAGAAAGAGGCCGTCTACTTTTAGAATTAATTGAGCAAATGCATTGCCATTATTTCTTCCTTGTGCCTTAAAAAGATACATAAGTCTCAAATATTTCTTTTATTTAGTTTATAAAACATAATAGATTAAAAAAAAATTGTATCAAATATTGTTTTATTTAAATGATAGCAGTTCTCCTGAGAGAGGGCTGTAACATAACAGAAGAACTGGCTTTGAGTATTATCAACTCCTTTAACAAGTTTTCTAAGATCCTATTTCCTAAAAAGAAATAAGCAATTAGAAAAAAGGGATAAGATAAATAAATAGTTGCTAATCTTGGGAAAGAGTTTAAAAATTAACTGGAAAAGTGGAATATATTAAAGAACAATTAGAAGATGATAACAATGTCTAATATCTTGATCTATGCAGCAGCTAAGGATGGAAACAGTTATTAAGATGATAGTAATCTGAGCTCATGATTTATGCAACTGCTGGTTCATGGTATGCACACAACAATAAATGCAATAACCTTTAATTTGCAGTTGTGATGTTTTTCTCGATTTCTCTCTGTCTTGCTCGTTCCATCTTACGCTTCCGCCATTCCTCGAGAGCTGAAAGCAAAACAAAAGGCGATATCAGGTCAGCATATTTAAGTGGTCGAGACTCAGTCACCATGTAGGTGGATCAAGAGGTGTCTATTTCAAGCAAGCTAAAATCAACATTGCTTAATGGAGTTTTCAAGTGAACCGAACTAAAGATTATAGCTTCTGTTTGGTTTGGGTTGGATTGAGCTGAGATCATTGAATAACTATCGAGATGCACCGAATAGTCAGAATGGAAATGAGATGTAAAAATATTTGGGTTTGGCTACATGAACCCTAATTCACCATATATTACTAATTATAGCCTTATTTTGGTTGATTTGCAATTGGATTGCTAACTGAATCGAACATAATTTTACTTGCAAAGAAAACTGAAGTAAAATAAATGTTAGAATTTGATTAGAAAAGTAAAAAATTAACACCCTTGCAACTCGTCGAAGTGTCGTTTTTAGGGTACATGATGACTCATTTTTAGTAATATTTACCTACACAAGAAACTAGCTCATGTCCATGAAATTGCTGGAAAGAAACAATGGTTAGTTCAGAATTTATATGAATTCCACAATGACAAGCTGAAGTCACAATATTATATTATTCTTATCTTAAGAAAAAAAAATGTTATTATAGCCTTCTCATAGCACTCTGATAGGCGAAAAAAGGAGTGCGAAAGAAAAAGGGGGGTTCGACCAGATTGAAAGATGAAACATTGATAATTACCTTGCTGACTGCTGGCATCGTTCATTGCCCTGTCTCTTAACCTCTTTGCCAGATCAACTGCCGCATTCTGCTTCGGAACTTGCTGGATCTCATGATCTGTTTGAGTGTGTGTTTCTTGTTCAATTTCCTTAATCTAATCATTAGCAAGAAAATGAACATGATATGTCACATATCCTGCTATCTGCCAAAAGATAAGTAATTGTGCAATCAATAAACTGAAGTTTGTTATATGTACATACCCTCTTGATTAGTTCCAATGGCTCCATAGCACGGCGCATCTCTTCAGACTCCAAAATGTACCGTATTTGTGCTGCAATATAAATTATTTTGAAGTTCCAAAGATCATTTTACATACCAAAGGAAGGTCTAGTGAACCAAAAGAAATCAAAGACGAATTGTTTTAGTGCCCCAGAAACAAGGAACTCAACGGAATACATGACATCTTGTTTACTTGATAGAAAAGTGAAGAACCCCAGCACTTGATGACTTGCCTATTCAGATGAAATTTGTGAAGGAAAACAAGTTTACATGCATGAAATAGTCCCACAATTGACAAGCATGTACACTATAATCACAAGAATATACCCATCTTTCTTGATACTGTTTCTTTGATGTGCAGAAGGGTTCCCTGTTCTACAACTTTTTTTCTCTTATTATTTAGATCCTATTAAGTTCGTATATTCTCAGTTAATTTAAAAGAAGTCTCACCAAGATACCTCACATTGGTTCACTGTGGGTCTATCTCAACCACTTGGAAAAATATATGCAACCTCATCACATGGATAAGTTGCTATAGATTTAAAATTTAGGATATGTTTTGTTAGAGTGATTGAAAGTACACATGAGAGAAAGGAAGAGAGATGCCTGTGTTTCATCTCCCTTTCCCTACCCTAACTTTCTCTCTAAAGAAATGCCTGTGTTTCATCTTTTTCTTGTTTTTTTTCTTCACCCCCTCTCCTCCTTACTTTTTATCAAAGGAAACACAGCCTCAAAGTTAGCTTCTGGCATGAAACATTAACAATTATCACAACACAAAAAAGAGGAAATGACATTTCAAATTGAAGTGTTTAGGAATAAGATTCTATCGTATCGTATTCTCAGTCTATGGAATCCAAATATTAGTGTACTTCATGTCTTTACTCATGTCAGTAGACCCCTAATGCAACAATTTACTGTAGGACTATGTCATTAAGTTTCACCCAATTCAACTTCAATTCAAAACTCCCAATATGATCAAGGCCCATAAACTTACAATCAAATAGATTGCCACAAGAACATCATACTATCTTTCGATTTGCCTCAGAACCATCATATAACAAATAGTCCAATGAACTATCTATTGTCAAAAAGTAGGGTATTTTTCAGCTCTTATTCTTCCTTGGCTAGTTCAAAATATGGCCTACAATAGTCTATAAACAAGCAGTGAGTAATTTCGAACAAATAGCAATCCATTTTTTTCCCTGAAAACAGCATTTTTCTACGACATTTTTGAATTCCTAAACGCAAACAAGATCATGAATTCGATACCCACCTGGATCCATCTGGTGGCCGCCGTCGGCTCCCCGCTTCGGCGATGCGAAAAATCCTTGCATGAGCAACAGAAAGGCAATGAAGTTAAGGAAGCAGACGAGGATGGTGGCGTTCTTGAACGACAGCCTCGCCTTCCAGTACATCTGGCTCTCCATCTCGAGGAGAGAGATGAGGAAACCGAGTACAGATCTCGAAACCCTACTCAAGGACCATCAAATTGCCAGACGAGGAAAGGACTAGCCATCCGAAGGTGCAAACGGAAGATCGGCCACCGGAGGAGGAGAGAATCCGGCCGCGGAGGGCACGAGAGCGATCGAAGCCCTGACCTGACGCGATCTGAGAGACTTTTGAGAGGAAGCTTTGACGTTTCTTTGAGAGGAAAAAGAGAAGTGGTTTACTATTAAATAAGCGTTTAGCTATTTGTGGGCATCTGTTAACTGCACTAACTACTAATCTCTTTACTCCGAAATTTGCAAAAAGGGAAGGAAAAGAATTTTTTTTAATAATTTAATATTCAGATTATATTCGATTAATTTTGAAAATAGATGATTTATTTATTTATTTATTAGATAAATTTAAAATATAATTTTAATAATTATAGTAGTTATAATATTATAATATAAATATGGTAATAATGAAAATAATATTGTATAATGATTTTTATCGAATAAAAAATAATATCTAAAACTCTTTGCCCATTATTAAATAAACGCCCTTATAAATATAAAAATTATGGACTACAGTTAGTTTTAACGCTCAAACCACACAAACTTGCTTCCTTTTGGCTGGAAACCAACGTGACACGCCATGGCCGGTGCCGATCGAAGGTCTTTAGACCAGATCGCGTCGCAACAACGTCGCTGCCAGCGATGGCAGATCGTTGGCGACTCATCTTTGCCACCAGAACTCGTGATTCCGTTGCATGGAGGCGCACCGCTCGTTCGAAAAGCTATTTTTAGGGCGTGAAATCGAGTTTCGGGCGACGATGTCTCATGCGCGATGCGGATGCGGGTGCAGATTGTTGAGAGACAGAGAGAGAGAGCGCGACGAAGAGGAAGTAGAGCGCGTTAAATCCAGCTGCTTTGGTGCCGCATTTCTCGCATGTATGTTCTTCTCCCTTAATCTTCGGAGCTTTTAATTATTCCGTGCCACAAACAGAGCAAAGGGAATGGAATTAGGAAAAAGAGAGAATTTTTTGCAAACTTGTAGAGATGGAAGTCTTGTCGATCCAAATCCATATTTTTCTTCCTGATTCCTTCTGAACTCCGGATTGGGGATCGATCTTAAGCTTGGTTCTTGCTCGTGCATCTTGTGGATCCGTCTCTTTTCTGTCTTGGGAACGCATGTTTATTCCTGGTAAGGATTCCTTCTTGCTTTTTTGCTTGCTGGTATTACAAGGAGACAATCTCCTATTTGTTTTCTCTAATTCTTCTATTCAATCGGTGCCGTCTACGCTATTGAGGGCTCGACGTTGTTTTTCCGATCAGCTTTGTTAGTCCATCTCTTCTAAAGAAAACTTTCTGGATATGAATCAGATTATGCGATTTTAACATGTAAAAGTACCTTTTCCTCAATGTCTGATAATTTTTTGCAGGTAACTGTAATGTGCAATTTCAATTCAAATTGATTTACAGTTATGCTTGGTTTAGGTAAAAAATTTGGTGCTTTTGGTTGATAGAATTGTGGCTAGAAATTTCTTCCTCCCGAAAAGTTTGAAAGCTCGAGGTGATTTAAGGAGTTTAGACTGACACAAATTGCCTAGGAAATTTTGTTCGTGCCAGAACCATTTCAGTTGGATTCAGGAAACTACTGCTATCAATAAATTTCAAAATGCACAAGATGATGGAGGATGAATGTTTTATGAATCCGATGATGGACAATCATGGTGGTTCCAGTGCTGCAGGTTAAAAGCTCCTGCTAGTTTAAATACCATTGTTTAATAATTCTGGGTACGGTAGTTTGTTGATCTTCTTGGAAATTAAGCCTCTTCGATGGAGAGAACTTTTCCACCCAAAATGGATCGTGTTTTTATGCAAAGAGTTGCTTATAATGATCTCCAGAATTTCCAATCAGGCTATGAAGATCTGACAGGTACCATTGGTCGGAGGGGATCAGATTGTGAAGTATATTCAGATGTTTCAAATTCTAGCTTGGGCGAAGGGCATCTGAATGCCAAGTGGGATGTTGATGGGATTATCTCTGAGGATAATTGGAGGGCTTTCGGGCACCATGGGGATGAGCACTCTGAAACCACTTTTGCTTTTCACCAGCCTGGTCAGGTTTATAATTACCATTGGCCGGAATCTGGGGCCTTGGAGAGCTCTCACTGTGGGAAGATGAAGTTTCTTTGCAGCTTTGGGGGCAAAATTTTCCCCAGACCAGGTGATGCGAAATTGAGGTATGTAGGTGGTGAAACTCGAATTATTTCCGTCAATAACAATATTACCTGGAAAGAATTCATGCAAAAAACTCTTGCCATTTGCAAGCAACCTCATACCATCAAGTATCAGCTTCCAGGTGAGGAACTGGATGCTTTAATATCTGTTGCATCAGATGAAGACCTGCAGAATATGATGGAAGAGTATTGTGGGAATGAGAAATCAGATGGATCAAAAAGACCTCGATTATTTCTGATCTTAGTTAATGAAACTGAGAACCCTTCTCTTGATTCACTAGGCTTGCATGGAAGATCAGAGCATGAGTATGTTTCTGCTGTGAATAACATGCTAGAGCCAAGCCCTAGGAAGAACTCAAGAAGAAACAGCTTCCCAGGTGAGGTAGGCAATCTTCTCGATACTACTCCAAGTCTGCATAGAGAATCTCCTTCTTGTCCTCAACTTGATCTAATTGATCTACCGAACACCCAGAACAATATTGTGGATTTCATGAATTGTCCTGCTTCTGAATTCTTTTTCAACTCTGGGCAGAAAACCCCCATGCAATCACCTCCTTTTTCACCAAGGCCAACTAATCAGCAAGACACCAGATATCCTCAGAAGCACTCAGGTGAGGATCATATATTTGCAGCAGCTAAACCTGTGGGGAATTATTATGCTGTTGATTCAACGCACAGTTCAAGTGCTCCAGGAGCTAAGTTTCGCAATAAGCCACCTATTGGTATTCAGCTGCCAGTAAGATCTCGTGCAGGCACACCATTACAGAGTCCCAGGCAGATAAAAAACTCATGCGATCCACAGTTCACCCACCATGAATCCAATCTTTCTCCATGTTACCAGCCTGGAGGACCTGCTCCTGTGGAAGTAGCTTTTGATTCAAAAAGAGGTCATGGACAAGACAAAGACAACTTGTATCTAGTAACAAAATCAGATGCTTTAGTTGAGCCACTAATTACACTTGAATGTTCTGATTCAATTGTTCAAAATCAGGGTGAAAGGAGAATTTCTGATGCCTCAGAGAAAATTACGACATTCATCAATGCATCACCATATTCTAAACCGTTAAATGTAGGTAACTCACATGGACTGAAGCCTAAGGAAGAAAACCTAGGTGTTAATCAGCTGGATATTCACTTTCAATCACAAGAAGCCCTATCCACCGGTGCTCAGGTTCCCTATTCTCAACAGCTAGAGCTATGTGGAAATTTTTATGCTCATTACCAGACTCCAAATTACACAAATGAAGAGCATCAAAGCGGCAAAGTTATAAATGAGCTTAACATTGGCCCACAAAAATATTTGTTCCATGGTTGTTCTGAAGATAATACTGTGCATATCACAAAGTGTGCTATCCAACCTCCAGATAATAAGATTCATATAGACAGTCTGTATGAAAAACCAGAGATTTCCACGAACAAAAGCATGATGCTTGGTCCCAATGCCTCACATGCTTATTCCGAAGAGTTTGAGACAATTGAAAGATCCTTTCCCATGCCTTCATCTTTTTTAACTTCTCAATCACACAGCGTTAAGTCTAATAATTCCATAGAATCACTGCACTTAAACGATTCTATGAACTGTATAGAAAGCTCTGGTGCCGGAAATTCCAGTGGTGTAATTTACATCCAGTCGAGTGAACCTCTCTCTCATCTTCCACTCATAAAATCTCAGAATATCAAGACTAACCAAGAATTTGGAAGTTCAAATTCTGGAACTAACATGTCATTTATTATGCCAAATGATGCTGGTCTGGACCAAGATGTACTCTCCCATAACCTTCCTTCATTGTCTTTGTTATTGAACCCTGCTATGGTTGGCCATCCTGAGAGAGATCGTTTTCGCCTCGATCAAACTCATATTAATCAGGATGATTTAGATTGCATTCCTACCGGAGATGTTATCTGCAGTAATAAGCAATTGAAAGAAGTAGGCAAAGAGTCTATGCTTGATAACTTTCCAATAGAGGTAGTTGTTACTGTTGAAGATGATGCCAGTCCTTCTAGCATCCCAGTTTTAGCAAAAACAAACGTGATTCATGAGTCTGTCAAAGATATAGAAAATGACCATTCCTCAATATTGCTAGAAATGACTAATGTTGATATCTCTCCTCAAACTGAAAATGAGGTAGGTAAATTTCTTCTTATGCTTATATATTTAACTTGTTAACACTGTTCCTCATGTTCAATATGGCGGCTTCACTATAATTATAGTACATGAAAGATGAAACACGAGAATTGGATATCTCTATAAGCGATGCTGCATTGGCTGAATTAGAAGCTGGGATCTACGGTTTGCAGGTGAAATGATAGATGATTTGATATATTTTTATAATCATCACTGCATTGCTGGAATTCTTTTCTGTGAAAATTTGTTCTGTATAAAAACAATTTCAGCTATGTTTGGACTAAGCTTTCTTTTGGTTTGTAACACATTATAGTTTTATGATATATGTTACCTTTGTTGCAATTCATATATTTATGAGTGTTTATCTATCTCATGTTCACCATAATAAGTAAATAGACAATAATAACTAAAATTTTCAGCCTACAATCTTTATCTTTTAGACGGTAGAAAAAACTTACTGCTGAACTAACTAAAATGCAGTAAAATAAATGGAATTGCTTTTATATTATTCTGCTTGTCATCTTTTTATGTATCTTGTACCGGTCAATCTTGGTGTACTTATTGACACAACACAGAGCCATATTGACACTATCGTGCTTCCCAGTTAGTGGTATTTCTTTCCTTTTCTTTTTTTGGTTGGTATTAAGTATATAAAAGTTAGCATCTCTGTTTAATAATCAGCTTTTGATTAATAAAAAATGTTTGATTAATTTGAGGTTTGGTTTCTCTGTGTTTGATAGGTATCTCATTGCTTCATTAGTTTCATTCTAGTTTTCTTTATGATTGAGAGTTCGAATTGGTGTTGCATTTATTTAGTATCAGTGTTCTTGTGATACATCAATTAGTGGGTTCTTGTGCTTGCATCAAGATCGACTCATTGCACAAGAACGCTTTGTGCCAAATTGACACAACACATAATTACTCTCATACCAAACTGATGCAACACTAAATAAAAAATTAAAAAATGATTAATACATTTAAGCACAAGACTTCTATAGAATCTATACAAACCAAATTAAAAGAAAATTAACAGTAATTGAAAACACAATAATCCCCAATTAAACTACTATAAATTAAAAGATACCAATAGAACAATCACCAAAAGCAAACTACAATTCAAATTTAAACTAACTCCTTTTCCTTGTTTTCATTAGTTGTATTAGTGATCATTATTTTCTTTTCACCTTTTGTCGCCCTTTCTTGAATTTGGTTTCATGAACTTCAATGCATGTTTTTTTTCCTGCATGATATTTAGTTTTTTCAAAGTTCAAATGGTTAACTACTTATAATTGATTTCACAGACTTGATATGTTTCCCCTATTCACCACCAGAACAGGTTTTCTTCTTCATCTATGGTTAATCTATTGTGTTTTTCCAGGATATTTTTTAAAAAAATCATTATTTGGTTTATGGACAATTCGTTCCAAAAACTTCCATGTCTATGATTAATCAATTTTTTCCCTTGACTGGCGTTTCATATTGGCATGGATCTCCATGGTTTCTGTTAGTGAAAGACATGTTAGACAACTGTTTTCTATTTTAATTCTGTTACAAATGCTTGAGTATTTTATTTAAAATTTTGTTTTAAGTTTGTCAGATCATTAAAAATGCTGACCTTGAGGAGCTACGTGAACTGGGATCTGGTACATTTGGAACTGTTTATCATGGGAAGTGGCGGGGAACAGATGTTGCAATCAAGCGTATCAAAAAAAGCTGTTTCACGGGGAAGTCATCTGAGCAAGAAAATATGGTTTGTCGATAACCAAATCCTTCATTGAAGTTTTATATACTTCTACTTTATAGAAAGCTGGATTAGTTTTCACTAAAGTTTTTTAAGCCCATGCATATGTTTTATAATCTGCATTTTCAGTTTTACTGTGGCTGTTAGGATCAAGTTACCAATCTCTGCCTCTCTACCGATTCATCGTGCATTATGTGGTTGTCGTTTGCCTTGCAGAACAGACCAAGAAAGTCGAAATTGTTCAACCTTTTTTTTTTCCTTGTCAAATCCATCCACCTATAACTAGGATAAAAGAAAGAAATTATTTTTCCTCTCCTCACATTAAATTCCTTTTTTTTCACCAATTCCTCCCCTTAACGTAATGCATCCTATTGTTACTTCATTTAGTTTAGACTATATGATAGAACCTAAAACATTTCAGCTGTGCTTGAGTTTTTATAAATTTAAGTCAACAAAAAAAAAAATTGTAACAAGCTGATTTTGCTTTCATGAATATCGAAATCTTGCTTCTGCAGGTTAAGGATTTCTGGAGGGAAGCGAAGATTCTTTCAAAGCTCCACCATCCAAATGTAGTTGCTTTCTATGGGGTGGTTCCAGATGGTACCGGGGGAACATTGGCCACTGTCACGGAGTTCATGGTGAATGGATCACTCAGACATGCCCTACCAAGAAAGGATAGGTGAATCCACTATAGTTTTTCGTAATATCATTGTTATTTACACAGAAGTTGCTTGTTTATTCTAAGTCGAGCTTTCCACAGACCACTTGATCATCGTAAAAAACTTATAATCACAATGGATGCTGCTTTTGGGATGGAATATCTGCACTCAAAGAATATTGTCCATTTTGATCTCAAATGTGACAATTTGCTGGTGAATTTGAGAGATCCTCAACGGCCGGTTTGCAAGGTAGGGCATGTCTATGAATGATACAGCTCAACTTGAACTTGCATATCGTTGTACCTTGCATATCATATACTACTGATGCAGCTGAATTGTCTTTAAAAATAATATTGACATGCCTTTTGTCATGAAGGAACCTTTGGTTTCAAAAGGTAGTCAATCTGCTGGCCGCTGCTGAGCACGGACGGATTAACTTGCTAACGACTTCGCTATATTGACACTCGTCTATGAATGATTTAGATATTTATTATTATTCAATATTGTCGTATAATCTATAAATTCAGCAAGAAGCTTGGATTCTTATTACACCTCCAGTTCTAATCCTGAAGATATTGCCATATTTTGAATTTTCGGTCATGTCTTCTTTAAGGTTGGAGATTTTGGCTTGTCGAGGATCAAAAGAAACACCTTAGTTTCCGGTGGTGTTCGAGGGACCCTTCCATGGATGGCACCTGAGCTATTGAATGGATGCAGTAACAAGGTCTCGGAAAAGGTTAGACTTTATTTGTAGTACTAATATTAGACTGTTCTAACATTTGCTAGCGTCGATTGATTTGTCTCTTTATTCTTGCAATTTCTAGGTCGATGTTTTCTCATTTGGCATAGCAATGTGGGAAATTCTGACCGGTGAAGAACCCTACGCAAACATGCACTGTGGCGCTATCATCGGTAACTACCATTATACTTTCACTTGTAATACAACAATTGTTTTCTTCATTAGAAAGACAAATTTACTTGTAAAATTATAATTGCATCAACTAAACCAAGCCTCAAACCATGTAGACCTCGCAAGTTACAGACAATCTTCTAAGAGTTACAAGATTGGCACGGTCGATGAATGCCCTTTTTCTTTTTCTCTAGTAATATAGTGTCGGATTATGCAGATTGTTAGCCAAATTGCTACACATTATGCTAAATGGTTGTTACATTCTTGAATGCTGTGTTATGAAATCACAGGAGGAATTTTGAACGACAAGCTTCGACCAACAATCCCTGAAAACTGCAATGCTGAATGGAAAACCCTAATGGAGGAATGCTGGGCATCCGACCCCGCATCACGACCATCATTTACTCAGATAACTGACAGACTTCGGGCCATGTCTATCGCGTACCAGCGAAAGGGACAGAGTTGAACAAGGAATGAAAGAGAGATTAAGTCTGGTTGCTCCGTATTCGATACTCAATCCAAAGGGAAATGGAAAGGGCTAGGACTATGATGGCAACTTCAAAAGTGTTTAAAAGATTAGTAAATGTGTGAATTCTTCTTCATTCCATAATTGACTTATCCATTCTTTATTGAGATGCCAAGGCACATTGTAATTGTATACAGATTTTTTGTGTTCATAACAGGACATATTGATCAGTATGGTTACAATTCTGTGCTCAAAACCATACCTCACAACTCGACTTTGCCATTTACATAGTTAATTTGATGAAAAATTATAATTTTTCAATCTAAAATTATTAGATTTTGATCTATCCATACATATTCTTTTTATGTCATGTATAATACATATTCACTTCCACTAATTTTTCATCTATTTATTTTAGTTAGAATCTTTCAATGATCAACATCATCCCAATTTAGTATAAATAAAAAAAATTGAATACTAGTAAAATTAGGTTTTTATTTAAATATTTAAAATTTAGGTTTTTATTTAAATATTTAAAATTTAAGGAAATAATATAATTTTTATGAATTAGATAAATATTTAATTAATTTATAAGGAGCCCAATCCGCTTCGACTCAGCCCAATTAATTTCGACTCGGCCCAAACGAAGTCGCCATCTCCGCTCGCATTTATAAGGACAAGGACGGCGACGGCGAGTCGTGACTCGCTGCCCTTCCACGCCGCCGGGACGAGCAGAGAGGCGATGACGTTTCATCGGCGGGCTGCGTCTCTTGCTCCCTTTCTCTCCAGCCTCAACAACTGCACCACATCCTACTCCTCGAGGATCTCCATCTCGCCTCGTCTGTAAGCGATCTCTTCTTATCTCTATCTCCTAAGATTCTCTGCTGTTGATTCCATTCGGAGTTGCGTTGTGTTGATCGGATTCATCTCGCAGTTCCTTCTCGACCGCTGCTTCCTCCGCTACGGAACAGGCGGCGGGCTCCGGCTTCAGTGCAGGGAGGAAAACGAAAAGGTCTTTGGGCCGGCAACTGTTCCAGATCGGGTTGATTAGCCTTACGGGTGGTTTTTTTCTCAGCGCCGTCAACGATCTAGCCATCTTCCATCGGTGCAGCAGGTGCTACTTCACTTCCTACTCCCTTGTTACTTCTAGTTCCTTTTCCCCTGCGGATTTTCCCCAGAACTCAAAATTTGATCCTACTGGTTAATTTGATTGCATGATGCCGATGGATAAGCTACAGAACCACTGTAGATATTTTATGCCTTGTGATAGAGCGAATGGATTATCTTTTGATGGTCTGTCTTCTTCTGCATAGCCGCAGTCCCAGTTCCAAGAAATAGGGTTTTTAGGTCTCACTGTATACAAATATTTCATTTTTTTTCCCAATTGGGTTCCAAATTATGGATTAGGTTGAATTGATAGTTTATCTTTGCTAGCAGTTTAAGACAATTGTAGCCAGTTTAAATATCCTACTAAATTTTGTGACCAAAGTAGATGTTAAGTGAGAAACATGTAGACCAATCTGATGTTTTTATCACATGGAGTACCATTCTCATAGCTGCTCAAAGTTCATGTTAGATTTTACCAAAGATCTCATAATCAATTGATAGTTTCTTATTTCTTTTAATTGAACACTGTTCATGATGAGAATCTTATGGTTTCCCTCTTATATTCATCTGATTCAGTAAGGCAATTGAAAAGGCTAGCCAAAATCAACAGATAGTGGAGTTGCTAGGCTCGCCAATTGTAAGGGGTCCGTGGTATGATGCTTCTCTTGCAGTAGGTCGTAGACGACATTCAGTGTCTTCCACATTTCCTGTTTCTGGACCGCAAGGAACTGGCATTTTCCACTTGAAGGCTATCCGACGAGGAGGTTTACCTTTCGTTCAGCAACTTGTTTTTTTATCATACATATTTCCATTTACTTGCATATTTTGTTGATTTGCTCTATGTTTAAGGTGCTTGACATCGCTTTTTCTATTGATTCCTTATTTAGACACAAGTTTTCGTGCATGATGATTTTCTTACAAGAACTTTTCTTTCAATGAGAACCAAGGGAGGATCCACACAATGCTTCTGTTTGGTGCCCTAGATAAAATTTTATACTTTCCATGAAATTAGGAAAATGAAACCTGCTATTAGTATCTCAGTCCTCGCTTTAATTAAAATTTGATCGACTATAGGCCATCTCATATGGAATTCGAAAGTTTCCATTCTTTGCATTCTCTTCTAGAGGCCAACGCACCGAGAACATCCACCTAACACTACTCTAAGAGGAACTTATTGACCCTTTAGGTGAATTTTTATATTCCCTCTACCGGATGGAAATAGAACATTTTCCTGACAACACTCTGGTTGAGCTGATAAAATCGATATCCTTCCATTGTCCATGGTTTTGAATTCTTGCAAATTTGCTTTATCATTGGTTGCTTTGGTCTAACTACTGAACACATGAAACTCGTTTCTTTTCCATGAGACAATGTTTTTATTTTGTTCCTACTCTTTGTGGTCAGTCATTGTCAAATCGACATTCATAAATTAGAAGAAATGATGAAAAATTCATGGTTACATATGCAACACACACACGCACTCACAAATCTTGTCAAGCTTATGCTTTTACCGAGCTCAACTAGCAAAATGGTTGTTTTAATTTAGTTAAATCATTGATCGAATAAGTGAAGCATATTTTATTTCTGAATCTTAACATGCTATAGATATACTTAAAACTATAAAATTGATAAGATATTACATATCTTAGGTGTAAATAGTATGAAAAATATGCACATATTCTTTGTATATTTGTATTAAAAATAAAAAATAAGAACATAATCAATCCTTGGACAAATTTCTAAACAATTTTATTATAAACGGCTCAGGAGCTTTGTTAATGAGCCAAGTTCGCTGCCATTTAAGCTATTTTCTTTATGTATCGCTGACCGAACAACCTTTTATCCAGCAGTGTATCAAGCTTGTTCACTAACATCAGATAATGGTCTTCAATGACTTCATCGAAACTTAATTTTTGTCTCCTTGCTCTGCAGACGAAACAACCTTCTCATTTTTAAGTCACAATGACTGGGACATCCTCATTCTGGATGCTCTTGTTCATGTTCCCTCCAACGACGAGAAGCACCAGACCGTACGGATAAGTGTCACAGACAACTGCCCGTTGCCCAATGCCTCGTCCGACTGTGTTCAATGCCAACTTCCACGGGCTGCTTCGGCTACGCCAGGGAAGTGAAAATAGGGGGTTTTTCAGATGAGTTTCTTGCCTTAACATGGTGCAAGATCAAATAGAGTCGACAAATGAAGCAGGTTCAACATACAAATGCTGAAGTCTCATAGATTACAATGTAGCTAATAAGAAGACTGTTGATGCTGCTCCAACTTGGTTTGCTCTTCAATTCTTTTTAAATTATATTATTTTTAGTTCTTGGTAGACAAAGTTGAATTGAAGGTTGATTTGCCATCAAAGCTTTTATAGTTAACTAGAGTTCCTCATGATGGAAAATGTTTCAGATAAGATTTCTATATTTTGAAATGTTCGATTGAAGCTTCTTAGTTTATGGAGGTTTACAGAGTCCATTATGGAGGGCTCTTTATAGCTCGTCCAACCTATTGATTCACAAAGCCATAAATCCAGCAAATTCATCGAGAAAAAGCACTCGGTCAGTGAAGCCAAATGCACATGAACAATGTGCGATATAAGTCGGTATGTTTCTTACTCCCATATGTTTAACTTGCTAGCAAAACTTGTACTCTAGTAACATACAAATTTTGCAAAATTCTACCGAAGTTTATTCCAGACTATCAATGGTCGTGTCCTTTACTATCTGCCAATGTCGATAAAGGAACTTCCTGGAGAGTTGTCCTATTTAGCATCCTTGGATGATAAGTTGTTGGAGTGGATCCTCTTGGCATTGGTGAGCTCATCCACAGCATCGCCTCGTTCGAAGACAGCAGCGGCGCCCATTCCAGTACCTGCAAGCAGCATGTAGACAAATTGTTCAAACATGAAACTTCGTAGCGCATAACTACGGTTAAACGAGTGTAGACGGAGACCTATGCACATGGAGATGATCCCGAACCGGCAATCTTTGCCTCTGCGCTTCATTTCATTTAGCAGTGTGCTCACACTGCGAGCACCTGCAACAATCCACAACAGAACCATGAATCTCAAGATACTTAAATCTCCACAGAGAACAAATGTTAAGACAAGTACCTGTCGCGCCCAAGGGGTGACCGATAGCAATGGCACCCCCGTTAACATTTACTTTTGCTGGATCCAGTTCCAGTTTCTTGCAGCAGTATGTGTATTGCGACGCAAATGCCTATTCGAAAGCAAAAGTTTCAGGTAATATACAGAAAAGAAGACCATCAAAACCACTTGCCCACAAAGGATAAAACCTCATTTATTTCGAACAAGTCGATATCCTCAATCTGAAGGCCAGCAGATTTTATTGCAGCTGGAATTGCAACAGCTGGGCCAATTCCCATCACTGCAGGGTCCACTCCAACTGCAGCAAAACTCCTAAAAGAACCATAGATGACTAATGGATTATAATGAGCTGATGTCAAGTAATGTATCAAAGTGAGTCACCACAGAAGTTGGGATTAACTAGCTTCGAAAACAACAGAGTAATACATGAATATCATCATTATGCGATATCTCAAGCTTGATCTAGCATATTCACTGTATAGAAAAGATTTTAATTGCTTCAAGGGGCTCTGAAAACACCAATAATTGGAAGTCCTCTCTGCGTTGCTGCATCCCTCCTCATCAAGAGGACAGCTCCAGCACCATCGCTTACTTGGCTAGAGTTGCCTACAATAAAGTATAGCATCGAAAAACATCGGTGAAGGATCGGCTGATATTGTATTTATACTACAGGATGAAAAGGCTTGAATACCAGCAGTTGTGCTTCCATCCTTCTTAAATACTGGTTTTAGCTTTGCCAAACTAGAGAGAGATGTCTCTGGCCTAATTCCGTCGTCAACAGAAATGGTCACCTGCTTCTCCTCACCAGTTTTTGGGTCTACAATCTTTGATATAGATAACATCGTCAAAAGGATGAAATAAAGGAATACTAAGTCTTTAAGTGATAGTTATTTAATGCTGATCTTATAATTGAGATAGGATCATCTACCTTTGTCTTCACTGGAACAATTTCCTCCCTAAATTTACCAGAAGCAGTGGCAGCAGCTGCCTTCTTGTGAGAGTCAACCTGAACGTAAAATAAGCTAAGGCTAAATCTATGATTGGGAGCAACATGGCAAGGCCAACATAAACAATAACCAGACTCACAGCAGCCTGGTCTTGCTCTTCCTGGTCACCCCATAGCGTTGTGCCACATTCTCAGAAGTAATTCCCATGGGAAGAAGACAATCTTGGGCTTGTTTAAACTCGTTCAACTAAAGCACTCGGACAATGTGAATTAGGAATAAATAAAATAAAAACAATTCAATGAGAAAAAAAGTATATATTATTATCAAAAACCATACTTTTGGATTTACTGGACCATCCAAAGACATTGCATTTGCAGTCATGGATTCTAACCCAGCACCAATCCCTGCATAGACAGACAACAGTAGAAGATTGGCAAGAGATTGTAACTCCATCAAGAAGACAAGTAAGCCATATGATATTTACCAATATCATAGAACCCAGCTTTGATAGCGGCAGCAACATCAGCAACTGCCTGAAGTCCTGATGAGCACTGCCTATTCACAGTTCGGACTGGAACAGTTTCTGTGGAAGGAAGAATGCCCATGGAGAATATTAAACATATTTAAATGCAGAAAAATTGATCAATCTGAAAGAAGTCTAACTACCAGGAAAACCAGCATAGAATGCAGCCATCCTGCATTCAGTTGCTCTTTGGGAGCCTGGTGCCAGAACGGTACCAACCACTATATCACCCACTTCATTTGGATTGAGTTTGGTCTTATCCAACAAAGCCTAAAATACAGAGAGAGTTTCCAGGATTAGTTCAGTTCTTTGATCTCTATATCATGAAACAAAAATCTGTGGAAGCACAGACCTTCAGAACAGCAGAAAGCAGCTCCTCAGGGTACGTATCCTTGAAACCCCCTCGCTTCGACTTGCAAATTGCGGTTCGGTAAGCACTACATGGGAATTTTGGATAACAAATATCAGAATGGAACCAGTGCTAATAGAAAGTTAATAAACCATAGCAAAGAACAAGAAAAATTAAGGCAAAAAAAACAGAATTCATGACAATTTGACAAATGAAACTTAGCCAAATGCATGAAGAGTTTATACACAATTGGAAAAAAGAGGAATTGCGATCATGAGACAAGTTACATAAGGGCGAGAAGTATCTTAACCCAATCACAACGTGTATCGTACTGATTAAAGTGTGTTTAAAAAAAACGCTTTGATTATCTCACTTTTATTGAGAAAACGACATTTTTAAATAAACAGTTGAAGACCGATGGCCTACCACCCAAGGAGTGAATCACAAGCTTCAAAAAGAGATTCAAAATTCAAAAATATCATAATTTTTTCCGTGATCTTACTGATGTGATCATGAAAAATGACTTACGCGACAATCACAACGTCGTCCCCAAAGCAAGAGGTCCTCTGGTAAGCAGCGCTATCCCCAGCGGCACACACAGAAGCCTGCGATCAAATATTCAAAACGCAACAGGCGAACTAATTAAGTATCTAAAACCGTAAAGAGCATCGATTTCCCAGATCGAATCCATCCTAACAACAACAAAATGACCTTCTACAAGTCGAATCAAGGTAGGGGAAATGACATCCTGAGAAATCCACGAACGCTGATCGCGAAAGAGAATAGAAGGGGTGGCGATTACCGAGATCAAAGGCGAAGAAGTGGCAGCCGAGGGCTGGAGGTGCTGAAGCAGAACGCGCTGCCGATTAATCGCCTTCTCCATCTCCTCTCGATCGGATTCAGATCCCTCTCCTCTCGATCTCCTCCTGAAGCACAGATATCAAGCGAAGAAGAAGAAGAAGCGTCCACGCAAGTATAAATGGAAAATATGACCGCACAGAGGGCTTCCATGCGCGCCGAAGCACGGCCTCTGACCGACCATGGAAGGGGGCTCAATCGATCCGTCGATCGACTGAGAATGGAAAGATCTGGCCGTCGAATTCAGAAAGGAATGTACGGAGGCGAGGATGACGCAAATATTAGGAATAATTAACAAAATAACCAAAAAAAACTATTTTAGCATTTTGCCCCCTAAATATAAGCATTATTATCATGGCGATCGTACAAGATCATCATCAAGTCCTCGACGACTCCGGCGATCTGTTCGTCGAGGTTCGTCGCGAAGCTCCAAACCGCAGGAAATGGTGGAGCCAGAGTGCAGGTCGTGGGAATCCAAGGGCGTCCGCATCAAGTACGCGTTCCGCACCAGCCGGAACGGCTACCAATCCGGCGCTTTCCTCCAAGGCCTCGAGAATCCCTACGCCGGCGATTGGGGGTGGGTTCGTCGCCATCTTCGACCTCGACTTCCAACCCGACCCCGCCCTGGTGCAGGTCAGTTGGAAGTTTGGTGAGCCCTAGTTGCAAAATCGCATTCTTTTGATCCCTAAATCATGCATCGTCGAAGCTTTACAATGTTATCTTTGCTCATCGATATGAGTTCGCACGTTTGATCATTAATCATGCGATGTTAGAACTCATCAATTCAATTTCACACCTTTGAACCCTAAATCGAGCAATATTGGAGTTAAAAAAAAAGTCATGGTTTCGACCTAAAAAACTCATCGTAGCGATGAATGCATGCTGATTGCTGACACACCTCCAAGAGATGTATCAAGAAGTGGGATCATCTACTACCCACACATTTTTCGGATTCAATGGTGAATTTCTGCTAGCTTCGCGATCCATCTTTAGTACTTGATCTCAGGTTTGGCTTAATTGCAGGGACTTTTGGAGTGTGGAGGACGCAAGCCCTGCCCAATGCTGATGGATGGAAAGATCAAACCACTGTTGGAGACATGGATTTGGCGATTAGAACCTCCTTGAAGGCTGGAAATTTCTATCCATTGGAGGCCTAGCAGGTGTTTGTTTGCTTGAATTATGTTGTTCGAATTTGAGGTGTTTTTAAGCTTCCAAAGTTTGTACCTTGCAGGCGAAAAATGAGCTACAGAGCACGTTCAAGGCATATATATTTCCTGCAAGGTATTACGATTGGTTTCAATGATATACTCTTTGTCAAGTTCCTCTACTTCAAATTTATGAGCACAACCAAGACGATGATCTAACACCTTGCAGTCAAGCCAAATGAAATTTAAACCTTGATCGAATCATAAGAAGAACACCGAGCTCAAGAAAGCTTCCTAATGGCACAGAGTTAGAAGAACAAATATATATAGAAACAACAAACTAGGGTTTGAACATTTTGCTGATAAATTTACCCCCAGAAAGTTGGCATTGCTGATAAATTTACTTCCATTATATTGGAAATGTATTATCTACTCTCTTTTTATTCATACGTATAAAAAAATTATTTACCCATTCGGATGCTGCTACGTGTCGCAGCGTAACGGACTCTTCTCCCGTGATGGTCCACATCGGACGGCTCTCCTGCGCCCTCCAAACCGACACCGCGCGTATTATCGATGCATGCATGACCGTCGCCTAATTACGCGAGCGAATCACCGCTTTTTCACCAAGAATTTCTATTGGCTGCTTTGAGGAAGAGCATTCTTGATTACATGGGTGAGCCGTGGGTATGTTCTCACCATTGATGTCTATATATTGCCTTCGGCCTCCCTTCGCTGGGTTCCATTTCCTCGCTTCGAAAAGGCAAAAAGAAAGAAGGCGAAGAGCAGCCGCCATGGGAAAGGTACGATCGAGCTCCATCTTCTCCTTCGATTCA
This sequence comes from Curcuma longa, assembly GCF_044706935.1. Lineage (NCBI taxonomy): Eukaryota > Viridiplantae > Streptophyta > Magnoliopsida > Zingiberales > Zingiberaceae > Curcuma > Curcuma longa. The sequence goes on along the minus strand of NW_027435599.1, from coordinate 1,100,678 downwards.
TCCTCCGATCGATCGTTCCTTTGATCCATTGTATGCTCGTATTGGCTTTCGTCGTAGAAGAAGAAGCAACAGAGCGAGGACGGGCCGGCGATGGTCAGCAACGCTGCGGTAGAGGCGACGGACGAAGGCGGAGAAAACGATGAGGAAAACAGAGGCGGAGGCAAGGGAAAAACGCAGAAGAATGACGACGGAAGCATCACCGTCGTCTTGAAGATCGACATGCATTGCGAGGGCTGCTCCAAAAAAGTCATCAAATCCGTCCGAGGCACCCAAGGTATGAGCCATCTCGTCGTCGATCTCTTCCTTAATGCATTCCTCTTCCGATCGATATCTCCGGCGAGGTTAGGGGTGGAGGCGGTGAAGGCGGATGCTGGGACCGGGAAGCTGACGGTGGTGGGAATGCTGGATCCGTGGAAGCTTCGAGATCAGGTGGAAGCGAAGAGCCACAAGAAGGTCGACCTCGTCTCGCCGGCCAACTTCCCCAGGAACGCCAACGCCGCCAAAAAACCCTCCGCCGCCAAGCAAACCGACGAGAAGAAGAAGCCTCAAGAAAAAGTATACCATCATGTAGATTTTTTTTTCAGAAAATACAATTACAACATTAATTTTCTTTTCATGATCCCAAAATCATCAGCTGGTGGTGACGACGGTGACGCTTAAAATTCGATTGCACTGCGAAGGATGCATCCGTCGAATCCGCAAAACCATCCTCAAAATCAAAGGTGAGTTTTAAATTTCATTTTATTTCTTCATTTTTTTTCGATGCACTGACAAATTTCACTCTACCTGTCAAAATTTTCTTCTGTTTTACGATTGAGGATGAACCGAAGCGATTTAAAAATTGAAATTCGAAGGGGTTAGACGAACCTTTTCACTTTTGGGGAGGAGTAAAAGCGAAATTCCATCAGTTTTTTTTCGTCGCCATCACATTGAACATGTACGGTTTCTATCGTACCTTCCACAGCAGCAACTGGGAATATTCGCTGGCTTTTGGCTTTCTTCCTCCTTTCCGATTCGACTCTGTATCGACTCTAATTACCGTTGTGCCACTCAGGGGTCGAGAGTGTCGTATTCGACACGCAGACGGATCAGGTGACCGTGAAGGGGACGATGGACGCGAAGTCGCTGCCGGAGAAGCTGAAGTCGAAGCTGAAGCGAGACGTCGCGGTGGTGCAGCCTAAGAAGGATAAAGGCGACGGTGGCGGCGACGCGGAGAAGAAGAAGAATAAGGACGGCGGCGAGGAGAAAAAGAAAGGCGGAAAGGGGGAGGAGGAGGTGGCGGAGGCGGAGGGGAGAAGGAGAATCCAGCGGCGGCGGCAGGTGCGCCGGCGGGATACGCGATGGAGTACTACGGTGGGTACGAGCACCGCTTCGATATGGTGCACGCACCGCAGCTCTTCAGCGACGAGAACCCCAACTCGTGCTCCGTTATGTGAACCAAACCGGTTTAAAGATGGTGTAAATAACAGTTCGTTCGTTTTGATATCATAGGACATGTTACGATACGACAATATACCGCCACGACCCGTATATGGTACCTCTTCAGGGGTTGTTTTTTGGGTCAACAGTGAGTGTGAGCAATACATTTCTGGCTGCTACAAACGTCATTTTTGGAACATATCGTTAAGGATGATGGTGTAGCACTAGTGTTACTGTGATCCTTTTTTGATGTTAAATGAATATAAATACTTTTCAAGATGTGATTATGATTTTTAAGCAACTTGATACTCCAAGGTGGTATTATTCATTTTATTAGGGGTGAAATAATAAGAGTTCAAAAATATTTTTCAATCTGAAATATTCTTATATTGGTTTTCTTTCATTACTAATGGATTATCTGAAATTATTTTTAATCATATTTTTTATTTCAATTTATTGTTTTTTCATTTATCTGTTTTTAAAAAAATAATAAATCTTTTATTTCAATTTGTGGCCAATGTTGTTTCTCGTCGATCACCGTTTATCTGCTTTTAAACATCATACTAATTTGAATATATATAGGTAAATATTTAAACTTCGGGGCCATGCTGTAAATAGCTAGGCAACTGAGGATTAAATGGCCAAATTCGTCCGCTTCTTTTCCATGGAAATCTCCGCCGTCCGCGTCCCCGGCACCGCCTCTCGCCGTCTCCACTGCCCTCCTCCGCCGGACCACCACCACGTACGGAGGTCTCTTCGTCTTTTTCTCCGCCTCGACCACAAAAGCCTCTCCTTCTCCACTTCCTCGATCAGGCCGTACAGAGGGGCCGTTTCTTGCGTCACTGGAGGCACCTCCTCGTGGAGTGAGGAGGAGGACGTGACCTCGAGGGAAGAGGATGAGTCGCCTACTTCAGTCCCACTCGAGCCTATCGCCAACGAGGAGCAGTTTAATCGGATCATCGCTGAAGCACATCGACTCGAGCAGCCGGTCATTATTCTATGGTTCGATACTTTACTTTTCCTTTCAATGCTTTCTCGTCTTGATCCTAACTTGTGAGTTGGTACGTTCAATTTTCTGCTCGGCTTTTCTGTCAAGAACCCTAGTTTGATTTGATTCTTTGGTTACGGTTGCTAAGCTACTGGTCAAATTAGGGTTATTGTTTCAGCTAGGGGGAAAATTGTGTTAGTTAGTTGGCATTCTATGCTCACAAATCACCCAAAGATTAGATAGCACAAGTGGATCACTGGGAATCCATTCTTCATATTCCATTATTCATAGTGTGCTTGTAGAATATGATATGGTAACAGATCCTAAAGAGCTTCTGAGTTCGGTTTCAATGTTCTCCTAATCAATGGCATTCAGAGCTGAAAGAAATCATATAATCTACTAATAGTGGGAAAAATTGGCACCTACTAGACTAAAGGCTTCTATAGTTGATTAACTGAAATGAGGATCCCAAATTGGATGATAAATGAGTTGTACACATTTTCAATAAATATTTACCTTGTCTATTTCATTAAGAACTAAACAACCAGCTTGAAAGCTAACAACTATGTTGGTCTTTGTTTCATTTTTACCGTTTCACCACTTGGGTTCTAAGGTGCATCTTAATGTTTATTCAAATATGTTAGGGCTTAAAATCCCATAGTAAGGGAGAACAACTGAAAAAGGAAAGAAAGATATGGGTGATATGCTAGTGGAGAGTAGTAGTGTTGTTAACAAGCTGAGTCAAGCTTGATTGTGTTCAAATTTGTTTGATTATCTTATTGAGTGGTTCCAAAAGCCACATGACTAATATATATTAGATTGTGTCACAACGAAAGACCAAGAGTGGTAACTTGTCAGAGGAAATTAAACTTTTTCTAACAGAGAAAATAGAACAAACTACTAATTCATTGTTCAATGGGTCATTGTATTTACCCGTTCAAAGCTGTATCATATCATTTTGTTGTCTTTAAAAACAATTTGAACAGATATGAACTGAGTTACTCAGTAAATTTCTCTTAAACCTTGTCAAAATTCTCCCATTTCCCCCTATTCTCCTATTCCCCTCGTGTTCAATTTTTGTGCTAGCTTGCATAAAACTCGTTCTTGTAGATCGCTTGAGACTTCTCAAGTCGGGTAAGGCTAGGAGAATGTGCTTGAGTCTTCATCAAGTGGAGGAGTGGTTGTTGAAGGTGATTGAGTCAAGGTGACATAGTTGGGAAGGCTATGACATGACACACTGGTATAGATCTGTAGATAGAGGTCACGAATGAGGACGAGGTCACTAGATGGGATGACTTCAACCTTGTTGTGATGATTGTTGTGCCTTTGCTCATCTAATGTAGATACTTTGTTTGATGATGTGTTCATTGGAGGCGATTTGACTATGCTAGGATTCCAACCAGAGGCTTGTTTGAACTGCCTTGCTTGGGTTGGAAAAGATTGTTGTGGGGATTTGTCTACAAGAAATATTCTAATAAAAATTGAAAATAAATGACTAATTATTTATTGAACGGTCATCCCCCTTTGTAAATAGGGTTTGTATCACTGTATTTTCATCAGATTGTGCATGTTAAATCTGATAGATTAGAATTACCTACATCAATTGATGTGAATATTGCATTTAATTTGATGCAAATAATGAACAAGTTCCTTTCCATATATGACAACATGCGTCTAAGAGACCTTTGGTGTATACCATATTTGCTTTTTCAAACTCCTCAGATGAAGTTATTCTGTAGGAACATCTTCCTCATGGCACCTAATCATATTAGTGATATTTTAAAATTTTGACCTATCTATGTATGTAGGTTGGCAAGCTGGTGCAGAAAATGTATATACTTGAAACCCAAATTGGAAAGACTGGCAGCTGATTATTACCCAAGGTCAGGAATTGATTTTTGTTGTAATAGATTCACGTTTGTAATTTTAGACTAATTCACATAATTTTTATGTTCTTTGAGTAAAGCTATATGTTGTTTTGAGATGCAGCATAAGGTTCTATAGCATTGATGTCAACACAGTTCCTCAAAGGCTTGTGAATCGTGCTGGAGTTACTGTAAGGCCTTTACCTCCATTGTCTTATCCCATCTTCTTTTCTGATATTATTTGCTTCAAATATGGTTATTGATTCCCTGATCTGATGTTTGTGACTTGTTCACCTCACTTTTGTCATAATTAATTCAAAGTGTCGAACAGTTTGTAATCCGCCATAACTAACTTAAAAGTGGTTGGGAGGACAGACTACTAACAGATTTGTTGGAAACATATCTGTCCATGAAATCTCACGGAATGACTATTTTGGGACTTGTAATTGTTTGTTCCTAAAAGTCGTGAGACACTTCATCATTAGCAACAAAATTGTGGAAAAGGATAATACATCGGATGATGGAACATGCCTCCTATCCAGATGATATTGTCCATGTCATTGTTACATGAGGAATTAAAACTTACATCTGTACCAAGACAAATGGGTTGAATTTGTAATAGTCTCTGCTTTCGCTAAGCTCAATCTTTGCGGGGCAATATTTATGTTAGGAATCCAAACTCTTAACTTTCTTGTCTGGTTTTAACATGCATTAAAATGCATATGGTTTATTAACTTATTGTTTTAGATCCGTACATAACTAAGGTTTGAAATATCATTTGGAGTTGAGGTTTGATCCCTAGACAAAACGTGATACTATGGTGTTGTTTCACCTATGCCGACACATGATGCCAATGACACCAATTAGGAAGAGGAAGGTGCTGCTTTGCAAAATCTAGATCAGACTCATGTCAAACTCTAATAGATGAAGAAGAAGAAGAGGAAGAGGAGCAGGAGTAGACGATGGCTTACCTCATCAAACATCGACGCAGTTTGAGAGAAATCCTCATTTTCTCCTTGTGTGTCGTCTAGTAGCAGAAACTTAGCCCTTTCATCCTGTTGCGGCTTGCAGAAGGTTGGAAAAAAGCATCTGCATCTACTTGTGGGTCAAGGAGGCCTGAAACTCATTGCTGAGCTTTATATCTTGTGAGTCAGTTCATTATAGAAGCTCATTGTGAAACCTTCCTTGGTCGTTGTCTCTAGTTGCTACTTGCGGAAGGCTAGAAGTGGCCCCTTGCTTTGCGTTGCAGCTCGTGGAAGGCCTGAAAGATTGCTCTTCTCTCACCTTGAGTCTCGAAGGAGTTTTGTGTTGGCTGATAAGGGGAATGATATTTTTGCCTGTGTCAACCAACATAGGACAAGATTTGAAACCTGGCTTACAGCCTATACTTTTATTTGATCCAATAAATGACTATATGAATTATTATTCCACTGGTTCAAAAAGTTATCACGGACATCTTATGAGGTGCATTTATCAGAATGACGGTAGAAACCTTCTGTATTTTCTTGATATGTTCAACCTATCAGATCATTATACTTTCAATCTTGTTTTAGCTAGTTTTTTATCATGTCTTCATCTAGAGATTGTTTTTGCACCTCCACTACTCAATCAATGTAGTGTAATCAATAAATTTTCCTAATGGTTTCCTTTTTTCTTGCAAATCGTGGAACTCGAGCAGAAGATGCCGACAGTACAGGTATAACTAGCAACCTTTCTTTGTTGAAGTGGCATACAATTTTTAATTTTTTCTGTTTGATTATTTTGATCTATACAGTTGTGGAGAGACTCTAAACTTCAGAACGAGATAATAGCTGAATATCAAGCATGGATGGTGGTAAAGGACATTCGAAAGATGATTGAATTTGAAGAGTGATCTGGTAGAACTTTTCTATTTCACTAATGATGTCATTGTGGGAATAAAAAGGATGTTGCATTTGCATCTATCCTGATTGCAAATGCAAGCGGTACTTAGTATCAACTAGGGAAACTCCATGACCATCGAAAACTCCGAGTTCATCTCGTCTCGTAACCGATATCAAAGAGAAGATTTGGATCTTGTTGATTTAGCATCACTGTGGTTTGCTTTATCATATTGAACTGTTAACTTCATCGTCTGTGTTAGATGATTTCAAGTTTTTGACTAATTCGCGAAGATGATATCTTCAGTTTTAAGATCTTTAGTTTAGGGTTTCCACCTCGTGAAGTTGTTGGACTTCACCTCTGTTCTGGTGTGGAACTCAACTAAGGGGGTCGTTCGTTGAATTCACTAAAAAAAACCCTTTTAATTCTGGTGTGGTTGCATAAAGGATCAGCATCCACTTCTGGTTAGTGTTTGGTCATTCGGTTGGCCACAATGGTGCAACGGTAGGGTTTCCTCACCATCTTATTTGTAGGAATTTTCTTTCGACATGAAGACTTTTTACATTAGATTTTTTCCCCCATTTGGACGCTTGAGTATCCATTGGAAGAATTTAACAAAAGAAGACGAAGGAAAACGAGTAGGTTGACGTGACCCTAAATACAAAGTCCACTCCATGGACTTGACTAATGCCCTTTGTTCTTTTATTAGGAATAAATTAAGAGATGAAAACGTTGAACAAGTCCTTTTATGCGGAAAATTCCATTTTAATACCCCCATTGAAAACGCTTGAGTTACCTTTGTTTTTTTTTCAAAAAAATGCTTCTAAATTTTATTACAACAACATAGCTGAGTTTGGTTTATCGCAATAGCGAAACACAGTGTTTGATCCCATCCGATTGAACCGAGAGCTGCTGCAACTCGAAGGAAATATCAAATATGAACTCTGACTGATCTAATTGAATGAAATGCAACTTATAGATTATTGAAGCACTTCTCACAGTAATGATATAGAATATCGAAGGTGAACTACATCCGATTTATTAACCGCGAACGACGACCAGAGGAACGATCAACAGAATCTAGTAGGTGCAACACTAGAGATGACCAGTGGAATTGAACATTTTGCATGAATTCGAGTTATCCGATCTGTTCTTTTTTCAAAAAAGTGCTTCTAAATTTTGTTATTGCCAAAAAATCCCATTAGCAAAATTTCCGACCGGGAGACCTGGTCCTGGTCGTCTTCTGCTTCTTCCTCTTCTGCGTTGACTTGCATCGTTTCTTTAATCACGGAGCTAAACCTTTTGCTCTTCCAGTGAGTCCTCTCTCTCTCTCTCTCTCTCTCTCTCTCTGCTCCACTTCCTCTGTTTTCACCTTTTCCGGTATCATGTCACGGGACGGATTCCGGTGGCCGCCGCTTCCTCCAGACTTCTGGTCCCAGTTTTTTCCTCCGTTGCCGTTGCCGTTGCCGCCGCCGCCGCCTCCGCCTCCCTCTCGGTCGTCGGGTAACCTACCCGTGCTGACTTTATCTATCCTCGGCGTCCTAATCGCCGCAATCTTCCTCCTCGCCTACTACTTCGTCGGCGCCCCGTTCTGTTTCTGCCGCCGGAGGCCCGCCGCCCTCGGCGGCACGCGGCGCCGCCTCCGCGACAATTTCATGATGTTGTCGATGGGGGCCCGCGGCCTGGCGGCGTCGGAAATACGCCGAATCCCCACCTTCCAGTACCGCAAGGAAAGCGGAGCCGGCGGTGGCGCCGGCGACTGCGCGGTCTGCCTCGGCGAGTTCCAAGAGGAGGAGACCATCCGGTTGCTGCCGGGTTGCTTCCACGTCTTCCACGTGAACTGCATCGACACGTGGCTTCAGTCCAACGCCAACTGCCCGCTCTGCCGGGCTACCATCACGCCGGCGGGCGCCGCCACCCCTGTCCCCATCGACAGGCTCCCTGCTTTCGTCCGGAGCAGAGGATTTGATCGGAGGAATCATACCAACGACGTGGTGATCGACGTGAAAGATGATGAAGGGGAAGTAGTCGAGCGGCGGAGGCAGCTCCGGCGCCACGGCAGCGTCGGCGCACGGCGCCCGCTCCCGGTCTCCGGGCCCATGAGGCGGTCGTTCTCCGTGGGCTCGGCGGCGGTTACTGACCGGCGGCTGTACGGGGAAGTGGAGAAGATCGATCGTGCAGCAAAACCAGCACTTCCAGGAACGGCAGCAGCAGCCGCCGGCGGAGCCAGGGAAGGGAGCAGCGGTGCCAGTAGAATCCGATGGGGGTTGTTTTCATTTCACCGGCGATCGAGCAGTTCACCGGCCTTCAATTAGTGGATTAATTTAGAGGTAAAAATGAGAGTGAAGATAGTGGAATATTAATTAATTTAGAGAATATAATTTTGGTTATGATTCCCCTTTGTTAATACAAGTGTTTTTTTTTGTTTAGGGTTTGTATATATGTATTAGAATATATATTATATGGGAAGGAAAAGAAAAGAGAGATGAAGAATATCGAACCAAACAAGGAAAAATTAAGATACATTTTATTGTATTTGAAAGTCAATATACTATTTTCTATTAAAAAAATGATAATTTCAGTTAGTTGCATTGATTCAATCCCTGAAGTGGTCGATCCGATCCCATAGAAGTTTTCTCAATTAGATTCTTACAAATACGCCATAGCTGGAGATCGTAACGCAGTTCCGGCCAACCCAGAGTTATATTATTTTCTATAGATATACGGCAAAATGGTAAGAGACTAAAATGAAAATTTGACTTTGGAAGTATGGAAATCATTTCCACCTCTAGATTTGACTTTGAAAATGAACATATTAAGAGAAGTAATTAAGAGTTGACTTTGATCATGAACCTGCCGGACTTGCTTGGCATTGCTTACTAGTCGACTAATTGATTAAATTGATCGTTGACAATGACTTTGACAAGTATCAAAGTGTTGAAAACATGATTAGAGTTTTGTTGGGAAATGATTCATCATTTCATCTTTCAAGGAGCAGAAGGAAGAGTTTTATCACAAGAGAATAATTAATTTTTGGTGAGTTCGATTTTTAAGAAATCTTTTGCTGTATGAATTTCTATAAGATTATTATGAAATAGATTTAAAAATAAATTTAAAATGTCAATGAAATTATTATTCTCTAATGATATTTTTAACTGTGTTTGAATTACTTTATTTTATTTTGTTTAGAAAATGTTAAAAGGGGTGAAGAATGGGTTATATTATACTCGTAATAAATATAGATCTAAATGAACATCGATTTGATATATTCTACTTCATGGTTTAATTCAAGATAAAAATTATAACTTTTCAAAATTTACTTAACATTTACAATTATATAACAACTACGGTTTAGTAGTTGTATAACAATTACAGTTTCGTAATTGTTACAATGCGCTCGATCAATTCAGGATTTAGACAAAAAAAAAATATAGAGGAGATATAATAATAAAAATAATATAATAAAAAATAGTTGAATAATTATACATGAGGATGAAACATCCTTTTGATAAAAAAAAAATCAATGAGATGCCCTTTTAATAATTCGGTAAAAAAAAAAAGGGACACCTGTTTAATCTTTGCCCATTATATAAATTGTAAAAAAATCTTTAAAATAAATCAAAAGGGCACATCTTGTTCCATTGTTGTTATAATAATTTATCTATACTTGTTGTTATATAAGTTATTGATGGTTACTATAATATAAAAAACTAACTATTTTATAAAATGATATTATACTAAAATACTCTTTACTTAATTTAAAATAAATTAAATTATATCAAAATCACTATAAGTTTATTAAAATCTTTATATTTTAAATCTTGAATTTTAAATTCTAAATTCTAAATCTTAAATAATTGTAATAGCCATTTAGATATTAGTAATTACAATGTTATAATACTTATTTATAATACTATAATAACCTTATATTAATTATTATAATATTGTAACAATGATAGAGTAATTATCTTCTATAAACGGTGAAATTTACCACCTAATAATTCCACACGATTGGTCCTACGATCATCTATAAAAAAGTAAATCAAAAAATTATAATTGATCATAACAAAAGAAGATATAATGATAAAGTAATTATCATACCTTATGGTAGATGATAATAATTGATATGATAGTGTTGAAAATAAAAATATTTTCAAAATAAATAATATAATGAGATGCCTTTTTAATTTATTTTGAAAAAAAAATACTCTTTTAATAATTTACATAATTTTGAACCTTGTATTAATTTTTGCCCATAAAAAGTCAATTTTTTGTTAAATTGTATCATAATGGAAAAAAGTTTATCAATTTAATTTCATTTGCAAATTCATTAATTGGATTTAATTGAAATTTTTCAACAAATTTGCTCCGATAAAGAAGTTTAATAGCCTTGCAGACAGCGAAATCTTTGCCGATCCAACAACTATCTGTTTATTTGAGTGAAATTAAAGAAGAGTGAAATTAAAGAAGGGAAAATAGAAAGAAAGAAAAAAGTTAATTTCAATTAGAATTTAGATTTTAAAATAGATCAATTTATTTATTTTTACTTTAACATTCCTTATTACAGAACGAAAAATTATTATCAGAACAATAACATATAACTGTGATATACTAAATAAATAAGTGATGGATGACACTACGAAATTGATGAACTGTGACATATCACAAACCAAACAGAATCAAATTATAACTAAGAATTTACTCATCGATCAAGAAATATCGTCCACGTTACATCAAAATGACGGCCTTGTCGCCTCCGGGGCATAGGTGATCAAACAAACGTTATATAGTAACCTAAAGCAACGTGAGACTGACCGTATGGGGCGATGGCATCATTTTTGCAGAAATCAATTACATAGTAACCTAAAGCAACTAATAACGATCATATCAAATCAATGAACTGAAAGATCAAGAAGCTGTCCCCGGGATCATGCACATTTTATCAGAGATCGATCCCAACTACGATGTATTTATAAAAATTTTTCTTCAAATGAGGATCGCAATCAAAGGATGCTCTATTGAGATTTACATGGCCGAAAGAGCACAACTTGAGTCAATACACTATGTTGATCAAGAAGCTACTCTAACAATATTTATCTTATTATTCAAAAGAGCACAACTTATACACAGTTGACCTCTAAAATATTTATCTTTATTTGGATTTGAAGTTTGATTCTTTTATTTAGTTTCTTAAATATTTTACCACGATATATACACACATTGTGGCACACCTGTGGGGGACAAAAGAATATTAATTTTTTTAACTCTTATTTGGGGTCTATGAGAACTTGAGTATTATCAATGGGTAAAGCAAAGATAGTGAAGAGCTAAGGCAAAAGGTCCTCTTAAATATTAGTGAAGACATCTTAATCCCTTTTTTGCACTTTGTATAGAGTTCTTGAAAAAGATAAGATCATCAAATAATAATATAAATATGATTTGGTAATGACGATAATGACGACCTTCTCTTACTCCATAAAAATAAAGAGAGCTAGGTGCAAAGTGACGATAAATCAAAGCACAACAAATGGAAAGGTTAGGAGCTTTATACATACACTTTCCGTCTTCTATTTGAGCTGCTCAGCACGCTTCAAAGATGGAAATGCCTTCACTCTGTCGATGTTCTTACTCTACATTGATTTTACGAAGTGTGTTCATGTAAGTATAAGTGGAGAAGCCAACGAACAACTTCCGAAACCTGTAAAGCCATATTGATCAAAACCAAATGAGCGAAAACTAAACTAATAATGCAAGAAAGACGACACTGAACAATGGAAGATAAATTTGATGCCCTAAGATTGAAAACAAATGATGCGCAAGTGAAAGAACTTCAATATTGAGAATCCATCCTATAAAAACTGAGGAAATATCTCTACATAGGCCATAAAATACAAGGATTGTTGGTGTATAATGATCTAAATTTGTAACTTTAGGAAAAAGATTGCGGTTTTTCTCCATGGAGAAGATTGTCATGTTTGATTTTCCTTCTCTCACTATGATCTTTTCATGTTTTTGTTTGCATTGTGAATTTTCTATCTCCCAAGAAACTTTTACATTCGTTTCAATATTCTTGAACCAATGACATCAAAATATTGTATATATTCCAAAGGATGCAAAAATACAATTATATTCAGAAATTTGAAACATATTGTTGTTATCGCCATCATATTTTTAGTCATGGATAGAAAGTTACATACCAAATCCATTGGCTTCGGTGTGCAGCCATTGCGAGAAAACTTAGAGATGGATTATTGTTGAGCAAGCAATAGACCTGTTTTCGTGAATAAAATGAAGAGAAGATAATAGATAGCCACACATCAACAGGGCCAGAGTATTTGCGGAAAATGCTTAGGCTGACCTGAAATCAAGATTTACAATAAAAAAAACAAATTCAACTTTTTATATATGGCTAAGAAAGAAGGTTGATAGAAGGTTAACAGCATGGATAGAAACAAATTCGACATTTTAGTATATGCCACATCAAGATTGAAGGTTGATTAAAGGTTAACAGCATGGATAAAAAAAAACAATGCAAAAGTTGTAATCCTATAGTCATGGGCTGTCTATTAATTCTGTAAACCTTGAATAGAACTATTAATTTAGGCAGCTAACACTACTTTGAAATGTTTTCGACATAACTGAGGCTAGCAAATTTTGTTGTTCTCATATAGCTATTACCTAATAGTTTGCAGAGTAAAGTTTAAGGTGACCAAGGCCTTCTCTGTATAGACTCAAAAGTAATATCGCAACCCAAACAAAATGATTCCAACAAATAAAATTCATTTATGAAATAAATTAGTCAGCAAGTGACCAGATATCTTCTGCGACATAATTGATATCACATGCTAAATTGTGGAGTATAACAATTCTTTAGAAAATGCACACGTACTAGTTGGAAACAAAAAAATGAAAAATCAACACAAATTTCTGGAGAAAGATCCTTACAAGTTCCCAGGCTTCGATATACTTCTGATTACTATCAGATAAAAGCATGCTGTTCACCAATCAGTAAAGAAAATAATTAGTAAAAACTATCTTGTAAAGAAAGTAATTAGTAAAAACTATCTTGTAAGCAAATCCTATGAGGTTCCTTTTGATTATTCAGTAGTCAATTAAATTACTCCACTTCTAAGGATATGTTAAGAAATCTTAAGATATTAATGATTAGCATGAGAATTATCCTTCATAAGTTTAATTGCAACACACAGTTTACAACTGCTGTAGTTTATCTTATTGATATCATCAAGTCATGTTGATGCCACCTATTTGATATTTCACTATATGGATCTTATTCCTCTATTGAATATTAAGCAACATAACATCTTATCTAATACAAGCATGACCACCCTAAGGGAAAAACTAGGATGAGATGGCATGGTAAGAAAACTCATGTTGATCTGACTTTCTTCATGTAATAAAGTGCTGCGAACGCAATTAGGAGAATGCAGTGAAGGATGTTTGACAGTTGATATGAGGAGTGATACGAGGGATAGAGTGATGGATGACTGGATTGTGTGAGCCAAATAGATGAAGGTGGTGAGCCCCATAATCAACTGGTACACCCGCCTTCATAATTCCGATCATACAATATCTAACTTTAAACCCTTTGTCATACATCAAAACACTTGGTTTGATCAAAGGAAAGAGGGGAAGATAAATGGAGAGAAGAGAGATTAAGAAGAAAATATTTCCATTTACAATTCTTAACTTAATTTAACTAATACTATACAGACTTCGCACTCAAAATAAAAGAAATTAAATGACAAGAAATATGGAATTATTGGAGATCGTCAATACCCCTCATCAGTTGTCTCATTCTAGACCCATTACATAAAATAAAATAAATAATCAGCATTAAGAAGTGTATATCTTGGCAATGTTTCTGAATCACATCTATTTTAAAATGATGTCACGAACATAACAATAATTTAATGACTAACAAAACCTCTTGCTAACATATTGATGATTATCAAAAGAGGTATTGGGAAACACTATACCGGTAACAACTTTATCTGAGGATTGCTTCAGAATTGCAAAAAATAGAATCCAATCTAAGTATTCAAGGTGGCATGACATTTGACTCTGGATATCTTGTCAAATACTAGCACATGATATTGAGAGGGTACTTACTGCATTTATATTAAGATATATTCATAAACCCCAAATTATCCTATAAAATACTTCAAATCTCAAAAGAAAACAAATAAAGAAATAACATCCGTGAAGATTGTTGGCTGCGAAGAAATAGTTTCACTAGCACATAAATATTCTTCAAAAATGAAAACAAAGGAAAGATTCTGTCCAAAAGCATCCTCAAATTAAGGGAAAACCCTAACCATATTCCATGATGAACAGCACGGTGGTTTGGATGACCTGACACTCCAAACTTATCAAATGAGATTAGCTGAAAGAAAAAAAGGAGAATAATTCAGTATAAAATGTAATCCACCCAGCTTGCCAGAGTTAATAAAACATAACAGACATAGATATAGCTCCCTCGAGTTATTAGATTTTACAATGCCAATGTTCTCAGTATGCACACAGGAGAATCTTTTTACTGTTCATATGATTAAAACTTGAGAATAAAAAAAGCGAAATAGGTTCCTTCTTTGGATGTAAAATAATTTTTAAGATGTCTAAGAGTGCTATGTATATGCAGTTGTCACTAATAGATACATATCAGCTTGAGTCATTTTTTAATCTACAAGCTATATATTGGGAATAACCCAATAAGGAAACTATCTGCAATGGAACATTCCTTGAGAATGTTTATACATTCTATGGTTATAGAGAATGTTAGTATAAAATGTTCAGCTGTGACTGTAAAGGAACCCAACCAGCATGTTTGTTATTCAAGTCAATAAAACCTAAGAAAAGTAGATAACTTTCTCAAGTTACTAGATTATTGTAAAATTAAGGTGATATAATCCCATGCTAATTCTGCATACCACAGTGTTCTTCAATCTAATTGCATTATTCCTTTTGCTGAAGTGTTTGAGGATTGCTTCACTTTATGAAAATCTTACACAACACTGAACTGGAGCAATGAAATACGGCATTATTTCTCTCAACTAACATGAGCAACAAAAATAACAGATTCAGCAATAGGAACGAACACAAAAATGCCAGAGGGGTTCTAATTGGATAAATCATATATGCAAATGATAGAACACCTACGAATGGGACTTCATTAACAACTTCATCATCCTATTCCCATTTTTATATGTAGCCAAATGAGAAATCATAATGGTCAATGTGAAAATAACCTTCAAAATTATCTCATTAAAAATCCTTCAGGCCATTTTAAGATACCCATCATTCATGCATGTATCACAGGATTATGTGCAGTAGCAGTACAAACCACATTTTTTTAATTGATATGTGCATGAAGGGCATATACCCCAAGGAAAATGTGCCAATGTCAACACAAGAAAAGAGGATTCCTGAGCCTGACTAAGAATATGATCCTCTGATTTCTATTTCTATTGCTTCAACTCGATTTCTTCGCTTGAGGATGCAGATTCCAATCCCATTCTAAATACCCATGCACACATTTTACGAAATACATTATGAGCATACTCCATAAATCCTTTTTTTACATCTATCCACTACACTGCTAATACTGTGTCATCTTACAAGCTCCAATGGACACCATGTCATGAAACACCTTTCCGACTAAATTGTGGCTGATCCTGCCAAAAGCCAAGAGGGCTCCAACAGCAAAGCTATTAGGATAGCCACCTGAGTGAATGATCTCAGAGAACAAGGATAATGCTTTGAACATAGGATCAAATGCAATGCAAAGCTAGTGATGGAAATAAGGCAAAGAAAAGTATCTTGTAAAGGTTATAGGTGTTAGCTGTGCCATCAAAATAGGAATAGGCACCAAGGATATTTCAAGAGAGAGATTCGAAGTGGGGAAGGAAGCCTGTCCATGGTTCAATTACTTCAAGGTCTGAAAAACAAAAATATTATCCAGTTCTCTTAATGAACATAACCAGATCAAACAGTTCCTAAAAAATAAAAATAGCAAGATAGCACACTTAACACACATGCAGGAAACTCAGACTACTATCTGAAGGCCATTTGTTATTGCTAATAGAAAACAATTAATCGGTTAAATAGGCTTACTAAGTCAATATTCCAGACTCTCACTTCATTTTGAATTAGTTTAGCTAATAAGCCATGGTCCCAAGTTTCATTAAATCCATCCTGTTAAGATCAAACAAAATCAAATACATCGCATGGTAAGTGATAGCTAATAAGTTTCTCCAAATGCAACATATACCTGGAAACCTGGATGATCTAAGACTTTCACTTGTTGGAGGGGAACCTACCAGTAAATGGAAAAATAAGAACTAACATTATAAGAAACATAAATAAACAATTGAGCATCTTCTAACAGCATTTACAAAAAAAAAAATCACCTTTAATATAGAACATGCCTGGTAGATTTCATCTTTTCGAGTATTTCCAACTCCGTCAGCGTTACCTTTTGATTCACCAATGAGAAGTTAAAATATGCAACAACTAAAATTTATACTTCAAATAATGGTGAAAGAATAAGATTTTCAAAACTTGACACTACCCAACTGTGTCAATAGAATGACAATTGTACATCAGCATAGTGCTGGAGGAAGCTTGCTCCATATTGGCAATTACTTTTTGATTTTATATCAGTTACACAACATCATAATGTGAATCTAATTGATGCTTTAAAAAGTTGTCAGGCAGTCATATATGCAACTGCATATGTGGAGGCAGTCATATATGCAACTGCATATGGGACCAAATCCCATATAACATGTTTGGTTAGCTTCACTATGCACGATCAAGCAATCTATCAGTTTACTTACGCTGAGACTCAGAAAATTGAGACTGCAGTAGATTCTAATCAGTTTGGTTCAACCAATCAAATAAAAAAGTTGTGCTAGCCTCTTCTAGAACAATAAGGACTTCTGTGATTGTTTTCTTCTCTAGGGTAATTATCAATCTGCAACTCCAAAATTTTGTTTTTCATAGTGTCAATAAAAATTAAATTAAGAAATTAGGAGAAAATCTAGTGGCATCATGCATGTCAAGCAATATGACAGTCTGTTAACTTCAACAGGATTTAAATTGAATTGCAGGTAGTTCCAGTACATCGGATTCCCCTCCATATGAGATACCTAAAAGTCATAACAGTACTGGAACATACACTGACAGGATCAAACAAATTAAAGTTCCCTATGTAACCAAAGAGATCCAGATTTCTTGAGCATGTAGAAGTTGGCTTAAAATACAACAGAAGGAACAAGTAAACCAACATCTCCCTCTCTATCCCATTACATTATTCATTGTTCTGAATGAACTTGCCCAAGTCCTTGCAGATTAAGAAAATGATTTTACAGTTTGATTCACTTATGCCATGGTTATTTACTGCAGCCATATCTTCTCTGGTTATGGAAAATATCATTCAGAACTTTCTACTCGGAGAACATTAATCAGAACTTTTCATACAGGAGTTATGCTTGCTAACTGCTCTAACAGCCCCCAAAAAAACTTATCCCTTTTGAACCAAGCTTCCATAACACTTAGGAAATAACTAGCAAGCACTATATCATGTTTCTCTTAGATTAAATTTGTTATTGGAGTCTCAATCACAAATAACCCCTGTTGGCTACCTTTGTTGGGAGGATGTTAAGGAATCTGCCATCTCAAGTTCATCGTTACTTTACTATCATTGGAACAGTAGATGGTCTCTGTTTCATTCATACATGAATAAACAATTTATTCACTTTAGATTTATATGGTTGTGCAGTTTGTTTAAGGAACATATTCTGGAATTTTGGGGTATTTTGATAGAACTCTGTTTGGTTTAGAGTTATTATGTTCCTCAATTTTGTTATGACTTCTTTGATATAATCATGATGGGATCTATGCCCAAAAATCTTACAATCACATAACTCTACATTTTTCTGATGATATCAACAATAATCTATGAAAAATCTTACAATTGTTTTTCTTAGTAGTTTTGATAGGATTTATTGCATAAATAAATTTTTGAAAATTTAGATGTCAAATAAGACAAAAAGCAAAAGTTCCACAGTCATCACTAACAAACCACTTATTTTGAGTAAAGTGAAACTAGACACTTTAAACAGGTAATACTTTGAATATCCCAATTCCGACCTCACCTTGCTTCTTTGCAAAATAGAAAGGACAAATATGATTGCCCGATATAACAAATATGCAAATTGACCTGCCAAATGAATTCAAAATATTCATACCGGTTGACATGCATAAAATGTGGATATTGTGTCCTCCATATTTCAAGAAAAGAATAGTTGGGGTGAAAAACCTGTGTGAATCAGAAAATGGAATTGTAAATGCTATGTAATTATAATATGAAAAACAAGATGTTTCCATCAAAATTGCTAAATCACATTGTATTTGTATGAAGTCAGTGCATGGACAAACATAGCCTCATGATATGATAACTTGATTCTGCGTAGTTATATATTTACATACACTAAAATGAAAAGATAGCATGATCGTATGCAAGAAAGAAGGAAAACTATGTCATAGAACTGCATCTAGAGGGAAGCTTAAAAACATAACAAAATGGCCATTAATTATCTAATTGTTGAGAAATATATATATATATATATATGGTTCTTTGGAATCTGAACTGTAGTAAATCCCTATATTTTTATGTTAGTACTGGCTCAATCCACCAACCATATTCAAGTTAAGTCTCTTTGGTTTTACATTTGTAGAAGGTATTGTATTAATTGATATGATAGTTTAATCTAGAAATTTGAATTGTGGGGGGAGGGGAACAAGAAATAGTGTGCACGCGCGCGCGCGTGTGGTTTTACATTTGCAGAAGGTATTGTATTAATTGATATAATAGTTTAATCTAGAAATTTGAATTGTGGGGGAAAAAAGAAATAGTGTGTGTGTGTGTGTGTGTTGCAGTATTAGAAAGGATATGATAACAAGGTTATTATGCAAGAGCAATTAGCTATAACTCTAATATAACATAAACAAAAGAAAATAGGTTGCAACAGAACGAGTTGAATTTATTGGATTGGAAGGTGTAAGAGTTAGAGAGATAAATGGAGTAAGATCCACAAAGTTAATCGCAAATCCAGAACAAGGCTTACATGGATTCGTCATCAGGATGAGCAATAACCAGGAGGACATTCCTTCTCTTTCCATAACCTACCAGAAAGGAAAAGTGTGTCAAAGAGACAAATTGTAAGATTTTGCATTAGAATCAGGTAAGAAAAGGCAGATTAATCTAGGGAGAACTCACCAGAATGGAGGAATCCAGGATCTGGTGGCACACAAGAAGAGGAAGACAAAATTCTTGCCAGAGAAATGACCCAAAACGAGATCACTGCAGCAACAGCAGCCAATAACCAAGACATCCTTTGATGGAAATTGAATATTGCAGCGATCTAGAAGGAAGGCAAAGCTTTAAAACCTGTAACTAGTTGTCAAAGCAGTTGAGTTAGGGCACGGACTACAGAGCTCAACCATGTCAAGCATAATAAATTATAGCACTATTGAGCTAATCCAGAGTTTAAGCTACAAACTACCAAGGCCAAGTAGTTGCAACTATAGGCACAACTTGAACTCAATATGATTAAATATAAGTCTAAATCAAGCCTGGCTAAATGTTTGTACTTCAATTTTTTCACTTGCAGACTCTCCGCAAGCCTTATTAATTCAATACAAGACGTTACACAACTCGTTTAGATTGGGTGCTAAAGCTCTACATTGCACATAGTTATGCAACTCTTTCAAAGGGCAAAACCAAAGCTCTATACCACAAATAGTCACGCAGTTCAACTCTTTCAAAGAGGACAAAGTCGAAACTATTTACTATAAATGTTGCATTCATCATTCTGATAATTTAATATAAGGTTACACAACTCCCTTCAATGCAGAGCCGAAGCTAAGTATAAGCAGTTTATCAGTTATTTGATTTATTCAGTGATATATATATATATATATATAGTTTCTCACAATTTCTTAGGGTAGTTCATACTCTTTTACGGGATTACTATAAATTTCATCCTCTTCATATTTTATTTCTATTAATCATTTTTGTCATAAATAAATTCTAAGAATCAACAAGGAGGGATGAATAGCACTAAGATTAACTAAGGACAAACAATGTGAAGGCATATATCTAGCAACAAGAGTAAATACGAACATAAACTAATTTTCTTTTATAACCACTTGATAATTATATCTAGTTTCATAAAATTGAATCATGCGCAAGGTAAGCACAACGAACCAAGAAAGAAAAGTCCCATCTCTTAAGAAATTTTGTAGAAAACTGGCCCTTAGTATCACAAAATTCTCCAATTAAGGCAAACGTCTCCATAATCGACCTGAATTGATAACATGTGAGATCCAATACCGGCGTAGGCATACAGGGGCGAACAGAGACTTTGTAAAAAAAAATGGCCAAACAATTATAAAACAAAAGAGGACAGGTAAGACATTCAATAGTAATTCCAAAAGAACGAAAATTACTGACCATCCCCTATCTTTAATTCAGCAGCGTTCTCTTCCTCCTCCCCCGACATGACGAGGACCGACGGAGACGGAGAAGGAGACGGAGATGGAGATGGAGACGATGGAGGCGCACGCGAGAGAGGGACAGAGATGCAAGCGGGCGCGAGGCGAGCAGGGGCGAGGCCGGTGCGCGAGCAGTGCAAGCGGGCGCGAGGCGAGCAGGGGGAGCCGATCGGCGGCGGTCCGCGAGCAGTGCAAGCGGGCGCGAGGCGAGCAGGGGCGAGCAGATCGGCGGCGATGCCGAGGGGAGAAGAGAGCAGGGGCGGTCAGGGGAGAAGAGAGCAGGGTCACGAGGCGAGGCGGTGGCGAGAGGAGAAGAGAGCAGGGTCACGCGGCAGTGGGTTAGGGTTTTGAATCGCGACGCAGTGGGTTTGGAATCGAAGAGAAGCGGCATTTTCCTTCCACCCGCGCGGCGTTCCCAGCCACGTGGCTGCCAGATCAGCGGCGCCCAAGCGTCGCCCAGGCGCCCAGGTGATCAATTCTCTCTATATATATATATATATATATATATATATATATATATATATATTTATGGTAGCTTAATTAATTTCCAAAGTGAAAAACAAAAAATTAATTCAATATGCTTTTGAAATGAGCTACCTGTTACTAAACTGCAATCTACGTCGCCACACAAAAAGTTTTGCCGCTGCCACAAATGAAAAGAAGGCTAATTATTAAGCGTTGACAATAAAATAGGCATCCACTTAATTAGCTACTCTAATTGACTAGGCAAGCGTTATAATTTAGAAAAATACGCATAAATAATAATAATTAATTAATTAAATGTTGGCATTAATTCATAGTGTTATATTAAGGCTTAATTAGGAGTTTGCCCTTTTTTGTTCTCCTCGACATCAACATGTAACAGTGCTTCTTCATTGATGTTTCTAATGAAAAAAATGATCACCTCTTCTCTTCCCCCTCTTAAGTGTTCCCCTAATGCACTACTTAGTGTTGCTCACTTTTATTATCAACAATGTGCGTGCACATTCCCTTCACATTGGTTGCCCTAATCCTCATTGAGTGTTGTAATTAGTTAGTTGGTGACATGTCGCCACCCTCCTTCAATGAGAGCACTTACGCTTTGTTTGATTGGGGTAAAAGAAGGTTCATTAATAGAAAAGGAAAGAAAGAAAAAGGAGGGAAAAGAAAATATTTATATTTAATTTGTTTGGGAGGAATGAAAGATTTATTAATGTAATATGTATTATCTTGTTAGAGAGGAAAGGAAAAGAAATAAAAATTAATAAAATTACAAAAATACTCTTATTTTTAAAAATAAATATAAATATGAAAAAATACCCTTCTTAAAATAAATCTAAATGTGAAAAAAAATATGTATAACTCATTAAATCTATAGATGTAAGATTCATTTTTGTCAAAACTACCTTGTGAGACCAATTAAAATTAATATTTACGACTTAAATAAATAAAAATTTTTAAAAAAATAATGAATAAACATACAATAAACATGCGAAATATAAAATCTGTATACTTTGATATAATAAAATTTAAAAAATTTAGATTAAATAAATTAAATAAGTCATTTGAAAATTAATATTTTAAAACAAAAATAAAATTGGAACAAATAATATTTAGAATTGTCTTCCCTTTCCTTACACTCCAAATTGGAGTGTAAGAAAACCTTTGCTCCTCTTTCCTCCTCCTTCTCTCATTCATTTTCAAACAAGATTCAAAGTTCCCTTCCCTTTATCTACCTTTCCTTCCCCTTCCCTCAGCTCCTCCCAAACAGAGCATTAGGATCTCCCTTCTTCCCCTAAGAAGTATCCTTTGATAAAACATATATCACACAGAATAAATTGATCAAAATACTTAGAATGCCAACATGTTGCCTTCCATAAAATTTCATTGTGAATGAAACTGACTGTTTGTTTCAAGCACTCTTAGGATCTCCTTCTCTAGTTCTGGTAGAAGAACAGGTTTCCGGATCAGCCCATTCATCCCTGAATGCACACATTTCTCCCAAACATGATCATCAGTACTTGCCGTGAAAGCAATAATCAAAGGCCAACGCCCATTTTTTGAACTCCGTAATTTCATGGCAACTTCATAGCCATTCATATTGGGCATGTTTAGGTCCAAAACAAGAAGCTGGAAATGTTGGCCAAAGGTATCCAGATAGCTTAGGCATTCAGTACCAGATGATACAGAAAAGACACAGCAGCCAAGCTTCTTCAGAAGCTTTTGTGTTACTACTCTATTGATGGCACTGTCATCAACAATTAAAACTTTGAGGCCGTCTAAAAGAGAGGAAGAAGAATGAGGGCTCTCAGAAGTCACTCCTGATTCAGAAATTAGCATGGGAAGTTGATTCTGGATGCGGAGAAACAGGGTTACACACTCCGACAGCCCATCTGAACTTGGAACTATGAAGATTTCTCCCTGCATCAGCTGGAGAAGACAACCATAAGAATAGTGTCTATAAACATCAGCACAAAACAATGTGCCACGAACCAATTTTACAATGAGAGGCGAGAGGATGCCATATTATTTGGAAGTTGCTTAACTTCATTAGAAGCATATTCAGAATGTAAGTTTAAACAAATTGATATTTCAAGTCATATGAAGTCAATACTGAATACATTCCTCTTGAAGCATAGGCCAGTTGATCCAGACTTGAGCGAAAACATGGTTTCAAGCGAAGACTGCTCTGGAAGTATGGTGTGCACAAGGACCATTGAAATGGCAGAGAAAGGAAGTAATGCTATCAAAAAATGTATGCCTTTGAATTTAACATCACCGCAATTAATGAACTAACATGCATGAATCTAAATTTTAAGCTTTGAATGATATACTGAGTTGGGACCTATCTTCGCCTAGTAAATACTTTTTCTTGAAGCATAGCACATACATATCTAGTTTGTAGCATGAAAGGATTGGTACCACAAAGGATTGGAAATTAAAATCCTCTTTTGCATGAACATTTCCTTATAGATCAAATAACAGCTAGCTTTTGCATCCAATTTCTAAGGGTTCTCACTCATCACCAGTGAAAAACACAAGTACTCTTATCTCCAAAAATGTAAGATTGAGTTAAATCATCTACCAACATCCATGTAGAAATTGAAATTTTCCCATCTCAAATTCTCAACATTGGATTAGCCAAGAATATGAAATCAAGCTATGAAGAGGCATCAGAAGCACAAATATGGATACTGAAACAATGGTGAACCACAGATCAAAATCAAACTCACAGAAATAGAGTTAAGTGAAAAATCAGCAAGATAAAGAAAGTTCATAAAGGAGTAACTTGCTAGATGCAAAGAGATTTGGAAAAAAGCTTATATATCAGAAAATATATAAATCTGACATTTAGAAAAATTTATCCATGTACTGTACATAATATAGTTGGATTTAAGTGGATTTACCTGCACAATTTTTTTACAAATGCTGAAGTTGAAACCCATGTCAAACCCCTCCTCACTAGGCTTTCTGACAAGCTGAACTAATGATTTTGAATACAAATCTAGTGATCGAGTGATGGCAATCTCAAACTTCAAAAAGGTGTAGACATTTGGAACTCTTGATTTCCAAATCCATCTTCCATCCTCCCAATCTGCTAGTCCTGAATCACTCCATACACGTAAAGTCAAACATCCATCACTGAATCGATTTAACAAACCATCAATTATATGCAATAAAACATGAAGAATCCGCCTCTCATCGCCAATAACTTGATCATGCACCATATTCTCAGCCAGAAATCTAAAACTAAATCCCCTCCTATCACAAAGACACCTAATAATACAAGCAGTTTCCTTGATCAGTGATTGTAGCTGGAATGGCTTCATTTCCAATGTAAACTGTTCCCGGTTAATCTCCATGACATCATTGATCAAAGTGGAAATCACATTACCCATTTTTGCCATAGCATTCAATATCAGCCTCTGTTCAAGAGACAAATTTGTTTGTTGCATGAGTGACAACAGACCCAAGATTGAATGGATGGGCCTCCTGATTCCTTGGCTCATGACCTTTTGGAATAAGTTCCATGCCTCACTTGCCATCATCACATTCTGCTTTGCCTGTAACAAAGCCTTGTTTTGTTCTGCCAATTTATCTCTGATCACATGTGATTCCTCCAAAACTGCAGCATGGGACAGGGCAACAGCAACCTGATCAGAAACAGCTTCAATGAGCTCTAGCTCATGGTGACTCCAAATCCTAGAATCATTCTTAGGAGGCACCAAAACCAATATAGCATAGCATGCTTGAATAATCTCAGGTGTCCCACCTTTGAAATTAGAAACTTTTAACATGGGCATCCTAATTGCTGCAACAGCTCCTGATTCACTGACTGCACCACTGCTTGCAGAACCAAGTGTTGAATCTGGCTTTAGTATCTTGACTCCATCATACTTCTTGACATCAACTATATCAGGATATTGCATAGGAATTGAACGTATACAGAAGTCATAAGTGCTCCTATTCAGCTCATGAGTAAGATCCATCTCTAACTGACTCTCATTCGGCATCCACACAGCACAATTTTGCAGCTGCAGTGTCTTTGAGAGTTCAACCAGGGTAGTGTACAAAATGGTATGCCTATCAAGTGACTTACGGATTTCTTGAGTAAGCATTCGCACGTGCCAGCTCACTTCTTCTTGCCTCTTCATCAGCCCTACTTTCTGGTCCAGTTCATGAGCTTTTAGCCTCAGAAAATTCTCCCTCAATTTGATTCTTAGAAGCTGAGGGATCAAAGTCAAGAGGGTTATTGCTGTCAAGAAGGAGACAAGAGCTGTGAGGAATTTTGAAATGGTGAGAGCCAATACTACGAGGAAGGAGTGGGGCTTGTATGTGAATACATTGAGCAAGTGGGTCAATCCGCAAAGAACTATGAACGTGCTGAACTGAAAAAGGATCCATTTGAAGGGGAACAGCTTCGAGCATGTAACAAAGTACAATAGCTCAAGTGGAATGGAGAAATATGCAGCTGCAATCAACAAGTCGCTCGCTTTCTGCCAATTTCGGATTCCTCAATGCTCCACAATCTGTCACCATCGCAATCGCAGAGGGCAAACGCAAGCTCAGTAGCAGAACCAAATGAGAGTAAAGACAAAAGCCAAATCCCGTGGAAAAATGTTCTTGGTGTTCGAAAGAGAAGCTTCATCACATCAACATACTAAAAGGTGGCAATTTAGAAAACCTTCAATAAGATATCAGCAAGGCTTCGGCAGCAGCAACTTGGATCGAGCTGCTTCAACTCGCTGACTGTATGAAGCACACAAATACTTAACAAATTCTTCCCAAGAAAAAAAAACAAACAAGCAAAACGAGAGAGGAAAGAAGAAATGAAGAAGAATACTAGAGATTTTGGCAGAATATAAACCTGCAATCTGACTTTGGGAGAAGATATTCTTCAAGAATTACCTACTACCTATCATTGTTCACAATGCCTCTTTTTGACAAAGTAAGCATGAACTAGCTCGAGACCCTTTCAGCAAAATTAAAATTTTTAGGTCTATAAAGCAGACCATAACCAAGATTCCAATCCTCAAAACGTAAATTCTAGCGGAGCCACAAGAAAGAGAAGGATCAAGAACCATCAGCTTGCACAGAACCAGCGCACAAAAGGATCACGGAGAACACAAATCCCCTCAAAAGAACAACTTCCGCCCACTCCCACGATGGATCCTGCAAAATCAGAAACTTTTGACTTTACCTTCTACCGAACCGGCGCACCTCCACCCCTCCGCCACCGCGACCGGAAGCGTGCGGGAGGTGTTTCGCGGGGTTCGAGGAATTCAGGCGCACATCCCCATCGCACCACGCCGCAATGTCCCCGACACCGAATCGAGCGAGACTTTGAACATGGACCTCGCTGCTTTCCCTACGCAAGCGTTGCCCCTTCTGTATTCTGCGAATATTGAGCCCGAAGAATCCTTCCGAGATTTAAAAATCCCCGTCGCCAGACGCCAAACACCGCCTCTCCTTCGCGTCTCTCCATCTGGAGGCAAAAATGCAAATTGCTTATATATTAATCATCAAACTATTGACTTTTTAATATTTCAAAATGCTTAGATTTTCAAATATCTAATTCTTGCTTATTTTATTTTATTATTAATATTTTAACATTCATGAACTTTTTAGATGACATTTTGAAAATCTAAAGCATTTTAAAATTGCTCCGTTACACTTTATTTTTTCTATAATTTTTTTAA